>NC_057803.1:591945773-592157160 GCF_018294505.1 Triticum aestivum | reverse complement strand
CGGGGCGACCGGGCTGGGCGGCGGAGATCCCGGGCGGCGGCGGCCCGATCTGGCCCGGGGCGGGCCCGATCAGGGCTCCCTCGGCCCGGTGGCGGGAAGGAGAGAGAAAGGCGGCGCGCTGATGTGGCGGCGGCGGATTCGGCACAGGGGAGGCTGGACATGTCCGGGCGCGGGCGGTTTTGTCTGGCGGCGCGAGGTGGACGAAGGTTAGGGTTCATCCGCGAAAATTTCGGGGATGTCCACATATTTATAGGTAGAGGGAGCTAGGAGAGTCCAAATGAGGTGCGATTTTCGGCCACGCGATCGTGATCGAATGCTCTAGATGATGGAGAAGAGTTAGGTGGGTTTTGGGCCAAATTGGAGGGGTGTAGGGCTGCAACACATACGAGGCCTTTTCGGTGCCTCGGTTAACCGTTGGAGTATCAAACGAAGTCCAAATGATACGAAACTTGACAGGCGGTCTACCGGTAGTAAACCAAGGCCGCTTGGCAAGTCTCAGTCCAATCCGAAAATGTTTAATCCCCACACATGAAAGAAAGGTAGAAATGGCCACCGGAGGAGAACGGAGCGCCGGAATGCAAAACAGACAACGGGGAAAATGCTCGAATGCATGAGACGAACACGTATGCAAATGCAATGCACATTATGACATGATATGCAATGCATGACACACAAGCAATGACATGGCAACAACAGCGAATAACTGGACGACACCTGGCATATCGGTCTCGGGGCGTTATAGTGATCATGACGGTGCTTCGGAGATGGAGATCACAAGCACAAGAAGATGATGGCCATATCATATCACTTATATTGATTACATGTGATGTTTTATCTTTTATGCATCTTATCTTGCTTTGTTTGACAGTAGCATTATAAGATGATCTCTCACTAAATTTCAAGATAAAAGTGTTCTCCCTGAGTATGCACCGTTGCCAAAGTTCGTCGTGCCCAGACACCACGTGATGATCGGGTGTGATAAGCTCTACGTCCATCTACAACGGGTGCAAGCCAGTTTTGCACATGCAGAATACTCAGGTTAAACTTGATGAGCCTAGCATATGCAGATATGGCCTCCGAACACTAAGACCGAAAGGTCGAGCGTGAATCATATAGTAGATATGATCAACATAGTGATGTTCACCATTGAAAACTACTCCATTTCACGTGATGATCGGTTATGGTTTAGTTGATATGGATCACGTGATCACTTAGAGGATTAGAGGGATGTCTATCTAAGTGGGAGTTCTTAAGTAATATGATTAATTGAACTTAAATTTATCATGAACTTAGTCCTAGTAGTATTAGCATATCTATGTTATAGATCAATAGCTTGCGTTTAGCTCCCCTGTTTTATTTTTGATATGTTCCTAGAGAAAACTAAGTTGAAAGATGTTAGTAGCAATGATGCGGATTGAATCCGTGATCTGAGGTATATCCTCATTGCTGCACAAAAGAATTATGTCCTTGATGCACCGCTAGGTGACAAACCTATTGCAGGAGCAGATGCAGATGTTATGAACATTTGGCTAGCTCAATATGATGACTACTTGATAGTTTAGTGCACCATGCTTAAACGGCTTAGAATCGGGACTTCAAAGACGTTTTAAACGTCATGGACCATATGAGATGCTCCATGAATTGAAGTTAATATTTCAAGCAAATACCCGAGTTGAGAGATATGAAGTCTCCAACAAGTTCTATAGCTAAAAAATGGAGGAGAATAGCTCAAGCAGTGAGCACGTGCTCAGATTGTCTGGGTACTTCAATCGCTTAAATCAAGTGGGAGTTAATCTTCCAGATAAAATAGTGATTGACAAAATTCTCTAGTCACCATCACCAAGTTAGTAGAACTTCGTGATGAATTATAATATGCAAGGGATGACGAAAACAATTCCCAAGCTCTTCGCGATGCAAAAATCGGCGAAGGTAGAAATCAAGAAAAACATCAAGTGTTGATGGTTGACAAGACCACTAGTTTCAAGATAAAGGGTAAAGGGAAGAAGGGGAACTTCAAGAAGAACGGCAAACAAGTTGCTGCTCAAGTGAAGAAACCTAAGTCTAGACCTAAGCCTGAAACTGAGTGCTTCTACTACAAAGGGACTGGTCACTAGAAGTGGAACTACCCCAAGTATTTGGTGGATAAGAAGGATGGCAAAGTGAACAAAGCTATATTTGATATACATGTTATTGATGTGTACTTTACTAGTGTTTATAGCAACCCCTCGGTATTTGATACTGGTTCAGTTGCTAAGAGTAGTAACTTGAAATGGAAGTTGCAAAATAAATAGAGACTAGTTAAGGGTGAAGTGACGATGTGTGTTGGAAGTGGTTCCAAGATTGATATGATCATCATCGCACACTCCCTATACTTTCGGGATTAGTGCTGAACCAAAATAAATGTTATTTGGTGTTTGCGTTGAGCATAAATATGACTGGATCATGTTTATTGCAATATGGTTATTCATGTAAGTTAGAGAATAATTGTTGTTCTGTTTACATGAATAAAACCTTCTATGGTCATACACCCAATGAAAATGGTTTGTTGGATCTTGATCGTGGTGATACACATTTTCATAATATTGAAGCCAAAATATGCAAAGTTAATAATGATAATGCAACTTATTTGTGGCACCACCGTTTAGGTCATATTGGTGTAAAGCGCATGAAGAAAATCCATGCCGATGGGCTTTTGGAATCACTTGATTATGAATCAGTTGATGCTTGTGAACCATGCCTCATGGGCAAGATGACTAAAACTTTGTTCTCCGGAACAATGGAGCGAGCAATAGATTTGTTGGAAATCATATATACTGATGTATGTGGTCCGATGAATATTGAGGCTCGCGACAGGTATCATTATTTTCTGATCTTCACAGATGATTTGAGCAGATATGAGTATATCTACTTGATGAAACACAAGTCTGAAATATTTGAAAAGTTCAAAGAATTTTAGAGTGAAGTGGAGAATCATCGTAACAAAATAAAAGTTTCTATGATATGATCGCAGAAGTAAAATATTTGAGTTACGAGTTTGGCCTTCAGTTAAAACAATGTGAAATAGTTTCACTACTCACGCCACCTGGAACACCACAGCGTAATGGTGTGTCCGAACATCATAACCGTACTTTATTTGATATAGTGCAATCTATGATGTCTCTTACTGATTTAGCACTATCGTTTTGGGGTTAGGCATTAGAGACAGCTGCATTCACATTAAAAAGGGCACCATCTAAATCCATTGAGACGACACTGCATGAACTATGGTTTAACAAGAAATATAAGCTGTCGTTTCTTAAAGTTTGAGGTTGCAATGCTTATGTGAAAAAGTTTCAACCTGATAAGCTCAAACCCAAGTCGGAGAAGTGCATCTTCATAGGATACCCAAAAGTAACTGTTGGGTACACCTTCTATCACAGATCCGAAGGCAAGATATTTGTTCCTGAGAATGGATCATTTCTAGAGAAGGAGTTTCTCTCGAAAGAAGTGAGTGGGAGGAAAATAGAACTTGATGAGGTAACTGTACCTGCTCCCTTATTGCAAAGTAGTTCATCACAGAAATATGTTCCTGTGACTACTACACCAATTAGTGAGGAAGCTAATGATGATGATCATGTAACTTCAGATCAAGTTGCTACCGAACCTCGTAGGTAAACCAGAGTGAGATCCGCACCAGAGTGGTACGGTAATCCTATTCTGGAGGTCATGTTACTTGACCATGACGAGCCTACGAACTATGAGGAAGCGATGATGAGCCCAGATTCTGTGAAATGGCTTAAGGCCATGAAATCTGAGATGAGATCCATGTATGAGAACAAAGTATGGACTTTGATTGATTTGCCCAATGATCGGCGAGCCATTAAGATTAAATGGATCTTCAAGAGGAAGTCGGATGCTGGTAGTAGTGTTACTATGTACAAAGCTAGAATTGTCGCAAAAAGGTTTTCGACAAGTTCAAGGTGTTGACTACGATGAGAGTTTCTCACTCGTATCTATGCTTAAGTCTGTCCGAATCATGTTAGCAATTGCCGCATTTTATGAAATCTGACAAATGGATAAACAAAACTACATTCTTTAATGGATTTATTAAAGAAGATTTGTATATGATGCAACCAGAAGGTTTTGTCAATCCTAAAGGTACTAACAAAATATGCAAGCTCCAACGATCCATCTATGGACTGGTGCAAACATCTCGGAGTTGGAATATATGCTTTGATAAGTTGATCAAAGCATATAGTTTTATACAGACTTGCGGTGAAGCCTGTATTTACAAGAAAGTGAGTGGGAGCACAACAACATTTCTGATAAGTATATGTGAATGACATATTGTTGATTGGAGATAATGTAGAATTATTCTGCAAAGCATAAAGGAATATTTGAAAGGAGTTTTTCAAAGAAAGACCTCGGTGAAGCTGCTTACATATTGAGCATCAAGATCTGTAGAGATAGATCAAGATGCTTGATAAGTTTTTTCAATGAGTACATACCTTGACAAGATTTTGAAGTAGTTCAAAATGGAACAATCAAAGAAGGAGTTCTTGCCTGTGTTACAAGGTGTGAAGTTGAGTAAGACTCAAAACCCGACCACGACAAAAGATAGAGAGAGAATGAAAGTCATTCCCTATGCCTCAGTCATAGGTTCTATAAAGTATGCCATGCTATGTACCAGACCTATTGTATACCCTGCCCTGTGTTTGGCAAGGGAGTACAATAGTGATCTAGGAGTAGATCACTGGACATTGGTCAAAATTATCCTTAGTGGAATAAGGATATGTTTCTCGATTATGGAGGTGACAAAAGGTTCGTCGTAAAAGGTTACGTCGATGCAAGTTTTGACACTGATCTAGATGACTCAAAGTCTCAATCTGGATACATATTGAAAGTGAGAGCAATTAGCTAGAGTAGCTCCGTGCAGAGCATTGTAGACATAGAAATTTGCAAAATACATAACGAATCTGAATGTGAAAGACCTGTTGACTAAGATTCTCTCACAAGCAAAACATGATCACACCTTAGTACTCTTTGGGTGTTAATCACATAACAATGTGAACTAGATTACTGAATCTAGTAAACCCTTTGGGTGTTGGTCACATGGCGACGTGAACTATGGTGTTAATCACATGATGATGTGAACTATCGATGTTAATCACATGGTGATGTGATCTAGATTATTGACTCTAGTGCAAGTGGGAGACTGAAGGAAATATGCCCTAGAGGCAATAATAAAGTTATTATTTATTTCCTTATTTCATGATAAATGTTTATTATTAATGCTAGAATTGTATTAATCGGAAACATAATACATGTGTGAATACATAGACAAACAGAGTGTCACTAGTATGCCTCTACTTGACTAGCTCGTTGATCAAAGATGGTTAAGTTTCCTAACCATAGACATGAGTTGTCATTTGATTAACGGGATCGCATCATTAGGAGAATGATGTGATTGACTTGACCCATTCTGTTAGCTTAGCACTTGATCGTTTAGTTTGTTGCTATTGCTTTCTTCATGACTTATACATGTTCCTATGACTATGAGATTATGCAACTCCCGTTTACCGGAGGAACACTTTGTGTGCCACCAAACGTCACAACGTAACTGGATGATTATAAAGGTGCTCTACAGGTGTCTCCAAAGGTACTTCTTGGGTTGGCGTATTTCGATATTAGGATTTGTCACTCCGATTATCGGAGAGATATCTCTGGGCCCTCTCGGTAATGCACATCACTTAAGCCTTGCAAGCATTGTAACTAATGAGTTAGTTGCGAGATGATGTATTACAGAACGAGTAAAGAGACTTGCCGGTAACGAGATTGAACTAGGTATTGAGATACCGACGATCGAATCTCGGGCAAGTAACATACCGATGACAAAGGGAACAACGTATGTTGTTATGCGGTCTGACCGATAAAGATCTTCGTAGAATATGTAGGAGCCAATATGGGCATCCAGGTCCCGCTATTGGTTATTGACCAGAGAGGTGTCTCGGTCATGTCTACATAGTTCTCGAACCCGTAGGGTCCGCACGCTTAACATTCATTGACGATATAGTACTATATGAGTTATGTATGTTGATGACCGAATGTTGTTCGGAGTCCGGGATGAGATCACGGACATGACGAGGAACTCCGGAATGGTCCAGAGATAAAGTTTGATATATGGGATAATAGTGTTTGATCACCGGAAGGGTTCCGGAATTCACCGAAAGGGGTTCCGGATGTTTCCCGAAATGTTTGGGTACGAGAACACTTTATTTGGGCCAAAGGGGAAAAGCCCACAAGGTTTTTGGAAAGCGCAAAAGGAAGTTTTGCGGAGTCCAGGGGCCAGACGCCAGGGTCCCTGGCGTCTGGGTCCAGACGCCGGGAACCGTGGCGTCTGGCCCTGGAGTCCGAGAAGGACTCTTGCCTTTCGAGTGAGACCGACTTTTTGGAGGCTTTTACTCCAAGTTTAGACCCCAGGGCTCAACATATAAATAGAGGGGCAGGGCTAGCACCAAAGACACATCAAGAAACACCAAGCCGTGTGCCGGCAACCCCGTATCCTCTAGTTTATCCTCCGTCATAGTTTTCGTAGTGCTTAGGCGAAGCCCTGCGAAGATTGTTCTTCACCAACACCGTCACCACGCCGTCGTGCTGCCGGAACTCATCTACTACTTCGCCCCTCTTGCTGGATCGAGAAGGCGAGGACGTCACCGAGCCGAACGTGTGCAGAACTCGGAGATGCCGTGCTTTCGGTGCTTGGATCGGTCGGATCGTGAAGATGTACGACTACATCAAGCGCGTTGATATAACGCTTCCGCGAACGGTCTACGAGAGTACGTAGACAATACTCTCCCCTCTCGTTGCTATGCATCACCATGATCTTGCGTGTGCGTAGAAATTTTGAAATTACTACGTTCCCCAACACAAACTTGGGTAAAACATTGTGTTACTACTCTTCCTGTTTCCATCTAGTTTTGATCACCTAGTTTGGGACCCTCTATCTGAGATCTACCGGTTTTAGCACCAACATAGATGATGGGAACGGAGGCGAACTCCGATAGTCTCGAGAGCGGCCACGGCAGCGGCTCGCGGCCACGCGTGGTGACCAATGGCCACACACGACGACAACAACCCCAGGACGGACGATGATGGCTCCCTGCGTCTCCATGCCGAGGAGCGGGCGGCGAGGGTGGTAGGACGGGGCGTGGTGGAGGCCGGCAGCGGTGGCCTCCTGTGTCACCATGTCGAGGAGCGGGCGGCGGGGGTGGTCAGGCGGGGCGGCATCGAGGTCGGCGGCGGAGGTCGGCGGCGGAGGTGGGCGTGTGCGCGCGGGAAGAACGACGAGGCTGAAGAACATGCGACTTGCGCCATTACCTGGTCGCCAGCCCTCGGAGGCGAGTTCGAGCCCGCATCCATGGCATGGCAGGGACTGAGTGCGCACCCTATAGCTCGATTCGAGCGGCCTCGAGCTCCGAGTGCCTTCGGAATGCGGCGGCCAACGTCGGGGGAGTATCCCGCTAGGTTAGCAACGAAGGCAGCGGTCGGAATCACGGGTAGCAGGCAGAGAAGGCGGTAGCAGCTGGACGGTGGCGCCCTGAAACTTCCCTCGCGCCAAAACGTTTGCGTGTGTGGTATACTGAAAAAGGCATATGTGGTATACCGGAAAAAAGAGACGTCCATGCTTGACTTTGAGTTCGAAGGGGTAAAAACTGAAATTCACTCATCTCGGTTTTACAGTATCTGATCTGCATGCTTTTTGGCTCCAAAACCTTAAAACAGCAGTTATTTTACAGTATAACCATTTTATAAGGTATAGTGAGAAGTCTTTGGAAGCAGAGATACATAATGTTGGAGTCACGGGTTGATCACACACCCACCGTCGGCCTCGCGGTCACGGCAACGGCAGCGTACTAGGGTACTTACTTCCTTCGTCCCAAATTACTCATTGCTGAAATAAATGTATCTAGAATTAAAATACATATAGATACATTCATACATGCGACAAGTAATTCGGAGCGGAGGGAGTCAGAGACTGCCATGGACCAAGTGCGTGGCTGCCAATGCAAGGTGATTCGCGTCACACTAGTCAAACCAATACTCGCCATCAGTCGTCGTCGCCTGTGTGAAACGCAAACACCGGAGGCGGAGAGGAAGAAGACACCGGCGGGCTTATCCTGGCAAGGCGGGGAACGGGGAACCCAGCTGGATAGCGAGCTCCATCGTCGTCCTCGTCCCCATCTGCATGATGACTGGTATTTCCCGGCTTTGGCCGGCGCGTAGCGGCTGGCTGGCTACTTGTTCGAAGATCCTTGAGAGGACCGATGAGGTGTGCGACGGACTTCTACTACTAGTCACCGGAGAAAGTCATGGCCGGCGCGTCGCTGGCGATGACACGTCTCTGATTGAAACAGGCGTGCATAGTTCTTTTGGGTGGGCTTCCGAGTATGTGGGTAAGCTGCGTGTGCTCCAGTGCTTGACGTCGATCGACTAGTTTGAACATATTTTGTGAGATAAGCCTACAAGAAAACTCCTATTTTTTTCTCAAAAAAACTCCTATTTTATTTTATTTTCTAGGGACCTCCTATGCAATCAAAAAAATATAAAAGCATTTAGATCATTATAAAGTACTGATCTAAATGCTTTTATATTTCTTTTCGGAGGGAGCACCAATTACTACTACTTAAGAGGGGATCACAACCGTATTGCAATTTTGAAGCCTTTCAGAATCTTCACACACTCTAGTCGGCAATGTGCAGTTGCTCTAGTCGGCAATGCGTTAGTCCCGCCCCGAGGTTCTGGGGGTATGACGACTTGGACATGGACACGCACGCGCGACGCGTAAACCAATCAGTTCGTGGTGGACTTTGACCCTCCCAATGTGGCACTCTGCTGGTCAACATACACTTTTTTTAGGATTAGGAGGGATTTCAATGTTCAACGAATGATACGTTTGTTCATACACACACGAACATATGCATGCCCATTACGCTACCAAACTGTGGTCTGTCCGGGGAGATGATGGTGGCGGCGGGGCGTCCCTCCGTCGCGGCTTGGAGGCGTGGCTGTGACGGTGGATCTTGAGCGGGCACTTCGGGACAACGTGTGTGTGGCCATGGCGCCGGTCACACAGCGATGTGACCTCCTCTACCTTGAGTTGTCTTCATCGTCGGTCCAAAGGGATCTGGTCAGTGGGTGTTGCCTCACGTTGGCTTCCCGGCGACGGATCAAGTGGAGGAGGAGATGGCGGCCTAGCTGCTGAAGTGGGTGAGGATGCCGCAATCGTTGGCGGCGCCCGTGGGTGCCGTTTTCCTCACTGGAGGCGATGGTGGGGGCGCCCCTCGCTCCATTGTTTTCGGGGGAAACCTCAGATCTGGAGGAGGCTAACATTAACGACGGCGCCCGTGGGCGTCGTAGCCCTCGTTGGTGGCGTTGAGGGGCCTCCTAGATCGAATGATGGCGACGTCTTTATCGTCACCCCCGTGGGGGCATCATCTTTGGAGACATTCATCAGCTGAACGGACATGTGGACGACTTGGTGGTCGGGCATCGGTAGGTGGTGGAACGGCGCTTCATCCTACACATCGATGGCGGCTGATCTCGGCGGCGTGGCGCAGTGGAGACTCGGCGTCCGATGGGTGGCGATGGACTCATGCAGGAGGACGATGTTGTATGGCGTTGTGGTGACGTCGATGGCAGAGAGGCCTGACAAGGTCGATGCGTGAGTATCTGATCTGAGGATGGATCGATGGATGAAGGAGGTGATGGCCCTTACAACGTGCGCATGTGATGCCTACTGAAAGTGCGCCGGTGAAAGTGCGTTATATCGACTAGAGGGGGGTGAATAGGCGATTTTTATGAAAGTCTTCAAAACATGGAAGTTATGAAGACAAACGATAGAAATAAACCTATTATCATGCAGCGGAAGATAGACTACACTAAGCAAACCATAGTCAAGTATTCAATGGAATGAAAGCACAATGACTAATAGCAGCAGTGTAGTAAGGATCAGGTAGAAAGATATTATGAAGCCAAACAGAACATGCAGTCACTCAGTGAAGACAAAAGATAGTGCAATTATACAATGACTTCACAAGGACCAACAGTAAGTAAAGGGAAGGGAAGGATGAAACCAGTGACTCGTTGAAGACAATGATTTGTTGGACCAGTTCCAGTTGCTGTGACAACTGTACATCTGGTTAGGGCGGCTAGGTATTTAAACCTGAGGACACCCAGTCCCGGACACCCAGTCCTGAACACGCAGCTCAGGACACCCAGTCCTCACCGTATTCTCCTTGAGCTAAGGTCACACAGACCTCGCCCAATCACTCAGGTAAGTCTTCAAGGTAGACTCCCAAACCTTCACAGACTTCGTTTACCGGCAATCCACAATGTCTCTTGGATGCTCAGAACGCGACGCCTAACCGGCTGGAGGATTCACAGTCCTCAAGTGTAATAAGTCTTCAGATCACACAGACAAGAAGACTTAAGTGATGCCTAACACTCTTTGGCTCTGGGTGGTTAGGGCTTTATCCTCGCAAGAAATTTTCTCTCAAAGGCTTCGAGATGGGTTGCTCTCAAACGACAAAAGCCGTACTCTAACTCTGAGCAGCCAACCGTTTATGGTTGTAGGGGGTGGGCTATTTATAGCCACTAGGCAACCCGACCTGATTTGTCCGAAATGACCCTGGGTCACTAAGGAACTGACATGTGTTCCAACAGTCAGATTTCAAACTCACGCGGCAGCTTTACTTGGGCTGCAAGCAAAGCTGACTTGTCCGACTCTGGACAAGTTTCGCTCTCATAGTCTTCACTCGAAGACATATGTTTTGGTTAAGCATCACTTCAGTCATTCTGACTAGTTCACTTGGACCCCACTTAACAGTACGGTGGTTCCTATGACTCAACAAAGAAGAAACAGAACTACAAAAGATCTAAGTCTTCGAGCTCCATAGGCTTCATGCGATGTCTTCTCTTGTCATAGTCTTCAATGTGAGTATCTTCACATACCACCTTTGACATCAATGTCTTCATTCATTTTTAGGGGTCATCTCTGGTAGGAAAACCGAATCAATGAGGGACTTCTACCTGTGTTATCCTGCAATTCTCACAAACACATTAGTCCCTCAACTAGGTTTGTCATCAATACTCCAAAACCAACTAGGGATGGCACTAGATGCACTTACAATCTCCCCCTTTTTGGTGATTAATGACAAACTAGTTGAAGTTTTCAACGGGGAATATAATATGTGAAATTGTAAAGGATAAGGAATTGTCTTCATAAGTTGCAAGGGCTCCCCCTGAAGATGTGCATATAAGTAATTTGCTTTTGAAATACAAATGCACATGACAGATTGTACTTGTGGAGATCCTCTTCAACTTATGATGACAATTCATTATGCATGTGAAGATATGTGAAGATAATGACATGCATAATGGAAAATGGATGTCTGCAAAATGATCTAAGTGCGGAATTTATCATCACACATGCGGAATTTATCATCGCATCACAAAGTGGCAAATAAGTAGCAGACGACCATTGAGTTTAAGTGTTACAACTCAAAGAACCAAATGTATCAAAACGAGAGCTGTAAACACGAAGCAAAATATAAAGCACCCGCCCATATGGACCCGCTTGAAGACTATCAAACTCATATGCTTCTCCCCCTTTTGTCAGTAAGGACCAAAAAGGTTTGAAGACATAGAGCATCTACTCGTTCCCATGAAGAGTAGGTGAAGCAGCAGGGTCGTCGGTGGTGTTCGGCGGTGCAGAAGTAGTTGGAGCAGTGTCGAAGCATGCTGAAGGAGGTGGCGGTGAAGTGGCATCGTCTTCATCCTCGATCACTCTGGCATTCACAGTTGCAGCAGAGGAAGAGAACTCAGAGTCTTCAAGAGATGGAGTGCATCGCAGCACTGCCCTTCGAGGAGGTGTGGAGTCAAACTTGAAGCATTCAGAGAAGCCATCCTCTTGAAGATCATCTTCAGAGCACATCAGCGTCAGCCCTTTCCATGTGCGTCGAGAGGTTTCATGGGCAACAAAAGCATTCTTGGTGGCAAGATTGCGAATGCGGTTGACATCCACCAAGAGGCTTTGCATTTGGCGCTTCAGCCAGTCATGATGCCTATCCTGTTTCTGATGAAGAGCCACCAGAAGCTCTCGGTCATTAAGAACACGAGTGCGCTTCTTGGGTCGTTCGGCAGTTGTGCTGCCGGTGGCTTCAGTAAGGGCAGGATGTGGTGCACGTGTAGTTCCAGCCAAAGGATACACACGAGTGACTGCTTCAACTCCTTCAATGTTTTGAGAAAAACTTTGATGCTCTGCATTCTGAAGACTTAGAGGTTCCTTGGCAGGCTCAGGATAGATGGCTTCAATAGACATATCCACATCAGGCAGAAAGATCCGATGATTGCGAGCAGATGACTGATATGAGATAGCGGGGTGAAGTTTGATCAGCCGCATTATCCATGGGGCGTAGAACTTCAAGCCAAAAAGATCAGAGCCTGATGCAGTAAGTTGGCGAACGAAGAAGTCATGTGCATTGAAGCATTTACCATGAAGAATATAGAAGACCAAAGTCTTCATTGCACCTTCCAGCTTGGCATGTGGAGAGTGTCCTTTGATGGGCCAGAGAGTTCGCCTTATGATGTGATAAATAGTCCTTGGCAGATACTCTAGGTCTTCAACAAAGAACTCTTTGGGATATGCAACATCTTGGGGCAATGGCTTCATCATACTGAGCATCTGACTCATGTTAGGTTCAGGCTTCTGAAAGATGCTCTCCACAGCTTCACTGTGAAGTTGACAGCCAGATTCGTAGAGATCGCCAGGAGTGGGTAGACCAGTGAGCTCAATGATGTCAAAGGCTTTGGCTTCGTGAGGAACATTTCCTGTCATCCTCTCCAGGACCCAAGTCTTCAGATCTCTGTTGTACCCGCGGATGTGAAGTGTGGCATAGAATTGGAGCAGCAACTCTTTATTCCAATGCTCTTGATCGGTGACGAACGGTAGCAATCCAACCTCTTTGAAGCAATCCAGAGCTTCTTCCAGACAGGGCAGACCAGCTATTGCTTCAATGTCAAGACGCTTGTGTGGGAAGATGTGACCTTGATTGTATAGAATGCAGGAGTAATAGCTTCGCTGCGGATAGCTCCAGAACCGATCAGATGATATTCTTTCCCTTGAGTAGGGGTTCCTGGAGCTATTGAAGAATGTGTTGTCTGCTCTGAAGCCATTGACATTGAAGTATCCAGGTGCTGATGCAGGACCTGGAAACCTGGGCAATCTTGGGATTGGCTTCTGTACCTGAGGCCTGTGATCAACATGATAGTCGAACTAAGGACCGGCAGCAGGCATAGGAACAGAGGCAGTGGGATCAGTGGCTTTGCTGACTTCTGGTGTTTGGGTTGGTGAAGGCTCCACATTAGCTTCAGCCATGACAGCGTCAGTGACTTCATTGGTGTTGGTGGTAGCAGCCTCAAGATTTTCAACCTCCACTTGACGAGCTGGAGGGTCGGTCACAGTCACGTTCTCCTTGAGAACAGCTTCTTGGTGGGACAGGGGAGTAGCAGCTTTTGGGGCTTCTTCTTCATCGTCTGATGCAGCCGGAATGTCTTCAGCAGCTTTAGCTTCAGACTCAGAGACTGGAGGCCTTGGTCCTTTGCGAAGCCTGCGCAACGCTGGCGACGCCTATGGAGTTGGAGTTGGCTGGGCCTCAAAGTCTTCTTCCTCTTGTGGGTGATCAGCCCATGAAGCATCCTGAGCAATTGGCGTCAGAGGGCGACCAATGCTGATGAGTTTGCTGTGCGTTAGCACAGACGATGATACCTGTTGGTGCTCGAGCTGAGGAAGGACTGCATCATCTTCAACATGGTCATGGTGACCAATGTCTTCAGCAGCGATGGGATCAGTTGTTGGAAAGTCTTCAGCTTCATGAGCCTCTGTGAAAGCAGACTCATGGACAGTCAGTTGATGTTCTTGTGGTTCAGCGTCAGGGTGAACCATGGAGATGGGTTCAACAATCAAGGGCTCTGTGGGAGCAGCCCGTTCCTTCTTGGTCTTCCTCTTCTTCTTGGAGGGGGCAGTAGCAGAGGCTTCAGGATGTTTCCTCTTCCTGGCTTCAGCCTCAGCAGTCCTTGTCTTCTTCAGCTCTAAAGCGGTTGACCGGGCCTTTGGCTTCGAGCCAGTCATGCTAGTTGGGAAGATAATGGGATCTGCTTCCTGCCTTGGTGCGTTGGGTTCGATCACAATGGGCTTCTTCTTCTGCTTAGCAGCCATCCTGGGATCAATGCCCGGACGCCCAAGGGCCTTGCGCTTCTCAGCCTCGTTGTAGTCTTGCACACACTTGCCAGCCGGGCTTTTCACACGCTCCCGAGAACCATGAGCTTCTGCGCGTTTCTTGAGAAAGGCTTCTTTGAGCTCGTGCAGCATAATCTTGAAGTTTTTCACCTCTTGCACGCTGAGCTTGGCCATATGCTTTTTGAACTGAGCCTTTTCATAGTCAATCTTTTGCTTCAGTTCGACGATGCGCTGAGCGAGAGCTAGCTCTGAAGCAATGGCGCCATGGAAGGCAACACTGAGGCCAATGGGTAGTTGCAGATCTTCGAAGCTGATGTTGGGCGTGTCAAACCACTCATCAATGAAGTTGTGGATGATTGTCACGTCAAAGAGAGGCAGATCATTGAAGATTTCTGCTTCTTCTTTGCTCTTGATGAGTTGCTCAAGAGCGTCATCTGCAAGATCTTCATCACTGGACAGATCAATGGCATCGTTGCGCAGAATGGCAGCAGCTGTCAGCTCTTGGCCGGTGTGTGGCAGAGGCATCTTGACCTTCTAGGGCTTGGAGATGCGTGACAAATCTTCAGACTACACACTGTCTTCAGGAGATACAGTTGCCAATGGCTTCGCTCGTGAGATTTTTGGTGCAGAGGCAGGCTTGGAAGTTTTTGGCTGCTTCAGTTTCTTTGGCTTCGGCGCTGCAGGCGCTTCATCTGA
This sequence comes from Triticum aestivum, assembly GCF_018294505.1. Lineage (NCBI taxonomy): Eukaryota > Viridiplantae > Streptophyta > Magnoliopsida > Poales > Poaceae > Triticum > Triticum aestivum. Next base: position 592,142,189 of record NC_057803.1, on the reverse strand, counting down.
GTCAGCGTCATCTGTAGGCTCATTTACGGCAGTCCCTTGAACCACTATATGGGTGATGAGACCTTCAAGGTTGTAGAAGGGCCCAAGAAGATTGGGTTCAGCTTCGCGAGTTCCATCGGCATGGGGAGCAGAGGGACCAGGATTGAAGTCTAATCCCAAAGACTTCTTGTTCTGCTTTGCTGAGTTCTTGGCAAACTGGAAGTTGCGCTTGAACAGATTGTCGTCGCGGCACCATAGTAGCGACGATGGGTGTGCATCTGCATGCTGTGGCCCGCGGACCATGCAGGGATAGAAGCCTTGTTCAATGGCTTCTTCTCTGGACCTGGGTTGAAGATTCTTGTATAGGATGTCTCCCCACGGTCGCTTGATGGCATTTTTCTCAGCATATTCTTGGGTCACAAACCGGTAGTTGAACCATTGTTCTGCCCAATATCTTCGAATTCACTGGATTTGGGTCTTGCGCTGATTATAATCCTATTTAGGATCTGTCTTGTAAAGTTCTGAGAGGTCATCAGGCAGATCTCTTGATGTTCCGCCACGACGCTGTCTGCCTCCCTTCCTTGCAGCTTTCTCTGAAGCCATGAATTTTAACCTGAAAGGCTTCAATATGTTCAAAGGCTTCAAGGGCTTTCGTTTGCTGGACAAACAGGAACTAGCTTCGGGAGAATTTATATAATGTTGTAAGAATTCTGCAAATGAATGCAGACTATAAGAACCAAGGGATTCTCCCATGGACATGTACCTGTGACAGCATTAAGGTGCGAGGGAAGGGGAAGAGGTCATATGCATTCTCAGAAGATTTTGAAGATAAATCAGTTTAGAAGACATTGACCTCATCGTGCGAAGACATTCACTCATAGATAAGGAGTTGGTTCCAGATTTGTACGAATTCATGGATCAGTACAAGTGAGGAATCTAACTACTTTGTGAAATACAAGTGAATATACTAGGCATATTATGAGATGCAGTATGTAAGAGATCCAACTTGTGTGAACAGAAACTGCTTGTGGTAGAAAGTGACGAAGCTATAGGATCAAAGGGGCTGTAAAAAGGAAGTTTTATTTACCACACGAAGAACTGCTAGACGGAGTGGAAGAGGAGGCCGAGCAGTTCGATCGTCCGTGCCCTAACTTGGCGACGGAGGACACCTACGGCGACGACGGAGAGGACGATGTCCGCGGTCGGCGTGAGGACGGCGTCGGAGAGGTTGCGGCAGCGAAGTGCTTCGTCGCCGGCGTCGTCGAGAGTTAGCGGTGGCGCTAGGGTTCGTGCGAGAGTGGAAGAAGAGATAATGACTGTGGTGAGGCATGTATTTATAGGGATAGGGGCGGCTCAGTGTTATTACACAGGTGCCCCTGGCGATTCACATCTGAGGAACACGTGGCCATCATGCAGCATGTCAAAGGTTGTTCCACGTCCCACGCACGCCTGGATTGTCGGGTGGTCGTTCCCACTTCTCCGGGTTTCAGGTGAAGGAATGAGCATTGAAAACAGACTTAATGTTTGTCTCTGTATCTTCTGCTGACAAGGACGCAGAGAAGACATTCGACAGTTTCAATAGAATGCATATGACTTGGAGAGATGGAGTTTGAGATAGAAAGCATAGAGAGGCCAGGGTCCGATCACATTCACTTAGTTCAAAAGACTCAACATGAAGACATAGCTATAAGTGAATGCTGTAGAGGACAGAACACTAGTATATATATATTCAACATAGTGAAGATAATCATGAAGACATGTTGAAATTTAAGCCAAACCAAATGTGAAGACATAGCAAATGTAACGCCATGAGTGAAACACTTTGAACAGAACCTTTGGTGGTGGCGTTACCCACCGTATAGGAAGTATTAGACCCAGACACGGTGCACAATTATCGTGGCGTTCTGAAGTCAAATTCCACATTAATGTATTCACACTTAGAATGTATGTCTTCATTGATTGAAGATATACTTTAGTTCGTGTGTTGCACATCTAAGTCATCAATATGCATAAGTGTTAGGATGTGTGCCTGATCACAGGACATTTGAGGATTCTAGGATATTTAGCTCACACCGTAACTTGCAAAATCTCTTCTCATCCAAGGGCTTGGTGAAGATATCTGCCAATTGCTCTTCAGTGTTGACGTGTATAATATCAATATCTTCCTTCACAACATGATCTCTGAGAAAGTGATGACGAATTTCAATGTGCTTTGTCTTCGAGTGCTGAACTGGGTTGTTGGTAATCTTGATGGCGCTTTCGTTGTTGTAGTAGAGTGGCACTTGCTTCAGATGAATGCCATAGTCCTTAAGTGTTTGCTTCATCCACAGAAGCTGAGCGCAGCAAGATCCAGCAGCAATGTATTCAGATTCAACAGTGGAGAGAGATACACAGTTCTGCTTCTTTGAAGACCAACATACAAGTGATCGTCCCAGAAAGTGACATGTGCCTGATGTAGACTTGCGATCCACCTTGTCACCAGCATAATCAACATCCGAGAATCCAACCAGATCAAACTCTGAGCCCTTTGGATACTATAATCCTAGGGTTGGGGTGTGAGCCAAATATCGAAGAATTCGCTTCACAGCTAAGTGATGCGACTCCTTTGGTGCCGCTTGGAATCAAGCACACATGCAAACACTAAGCATAATATCTGGCCTAGATGCACATAGATAAAGTAAAGAACCAATCATGGAGCGGTATACCTTTTGATCGAACTCTTTACCATTGTCGTCGGGACCCAGATTATGTTTGGCTGGCATTGGCGTCGTGAAGCCTTTGCAGTCTTGCATACCGAACTTCTTCAGGCAATCTTTGAGATACTTCTCTTGGATATGAAGATGTCGTTGCGTTGCTGTCGTATTTGAAGACCGAGGAAGAACTTCAGCTCTCCCATCATGGACATCTGATATTGCTCTTGCATCATATATCCAAACTCTTCACTGTACTTCTGATTGGTGCAGCCGAAGATGATGTCATCCACATATATTTGGCACACGAACAGTTCACCATCATATGTCTTCGTGAAGAGAGTGGGGTCGAGGGAACCAGGTATGAAGCCTTTGCTCTTCAGGAAGTATTTGAGTGTGTCATACCAAGCCCGAGGGGCTTGTTTGAGGCCATACAGTGCCTTGTTGAGCTTGTATACCATGTCAGGATGTTTCGGATCTTCAAAGCCAGGCGGTTATGCAACATACACTTCTTCTTCAATCTTGCCATTGAGAAAGGCACTCTTCATGTCCATTTGATATAGAAGTATGTTATGATGATTTGCATAGGCCAGTAGTATGCGTATGGCTTCAAGTCGAGCCACATGAGCAAATGTTTCATCGAAGTCAATGCCTTCCACTTGAGTATATCCTTGAGCAACGAGACGAGCTTTGTTTCTAACAACTTGACCATGCTCGTCTTGCTTGTTGCGGTATATCCATTTGGTGCCTATTATATTGTGCTTCCGAGTATCAGGACGCTTAACCAGTTCCCATATATTATTCAGCTCAAACTGTTGAAGCTCTTCTTGCATAGCTTGAATCCATTCAGGTTCCATGAAGACTTCTTCAACTTTCTTGGGTTCTGTTATTGAGATGAATGCGAAGTGCCCACAGAAATTTGCCAGCTGAGTTGCCCTTGAACGAGTGAGCGGACCAGGTGCATTAATGCTATCAATTATTCTCTCAATCTGCACTTCATTGGCAACACGAGGATGTACAGGGCGAAGATTTTGCTCTTGCTGTTCATTGTCATTATTAGTGGGATTGTCTTCAGGCTGAGCATTGTCTTCAGGTTGATCAGGTGCGGAGATGATAAGTTCCTCTTCAGGTTGAGCCTTAGAGGGTATGATTTCTTCAGTTCCCATTAGCTTGATTGATTCGCTGGATGGAACTTCATCTAGCACATTTGGCAGGTGCTCTCTTTGTGAACCGTTAGTCTCATCAAACTGCACATCCACTGTTTCAACCACTTTATAATGAAAGAGATTGAAGACTCTGTAGGAGTGCGAATCCTTTTCATATCCAAGCATAAAACCCTCATGTGCTTTTGGTGCAAATTTTGAAGTGTGATGTGGATCCTTGATCCAGCACCTGGCTCCGAATACTCTGAAGTAACTGACATTTGGCTTCTTGCCAGTAAGGAGCTCATAAGATGTCTTGTTCAGAAGCTTGTGAAGATAAACACGATTGATTGAATGGCATGCAGTATCAATGGCTTCAAGCCAGAATTTTCTTGGAGTCTTGTATTCATCAAGCATCGTTCGGGCCATCAGAGTGTTCTGTTCTTGCGTTTGACGACGCCATTCTGCTGTGGCATGTACGGAGCTGAGAATTCATGTGTGATGCCCAAAGTATCAAGATATGTATCAAGGCCAGTGTTCTTGAATTCAGTGCCATTGTCACTTCTGATGTGTTTTATCTTGGCGCCATAATTGTTCATTGCTTGATTGGCGAAGCGTCTGAAGACATCCTGCACTTCAGTCTTGTAGAGGATTATGTGCACCCAAGTATATCTAGAATAATCATCAACAATGACAAAGCCATAGAGATAAGCAGTAGTAGTAAGAGTTGAGTAATGAGTGGGACCGAAAAGATCCATGTGGAGCAGTTCGAAGGGTCGAGTGGTTGTCATGATTGTCTTCGAGGGATGTTTGGCCCTCGTCATCTTTCCTGCTTCACAGGCACCGCATAAGTGATCTTTCTTGAACTTGACGCCCTCGATGCCTATGACATGCTTCTTCTTTGCAAGGGTGTGAAGGTTCCTCATGCCAGCATGCCCTAGCCTCCGATGCCAGAGCCAGCATTCTGAAGCTTTTGCTAGAAGACATACGGCAAGCTGTGGTCCTGCTGAGAAATCTACCATGTATAAATCATCTTTTCGATACCCTTCAAACACTAGAGACTTGTCAGATTCCATTAGAACAAGGCAGCGATATTTTCCAAACATTACGATCATGTTCAAATCGCAAAGCATTGAGACAGACATTAAGTTGAAGCCAAGGGATTCAACAAGCATGACTTTATCCATGTGTTGATCCTTTGAGATTGCAACTCTACCTAGACCCAATACCTTACTTTTACCAGTGTCAGCAAATGTGATGTGACTCTTGTCGGATGGTCGTAAGGTTGAGTCCATAAGAAGGCTTCTTTTGCCAGTCATGTGATTGGTACACAATAATCCATTCTAAAGACGCTGGTGTCGTACCCTACAGTGCAGTTAGGGGGATAGGCTTCACGAAGAGAATTGTGAAGCAAAAACATTTGACGAACCAGTGGGTTATGAAAGCTTAGATCCAGATTAGGACTAATAGGGAGAGTAGCAAGCGATTCAGGAACGAAGTACATAGTAAGACCATTCGGGCATTTGATCTTGCACCCTACAAGATGTTTAAGGTCCCCAGCAATAGCGTGAGACGATTTTGGTTTTCTGCTGGAGACCTTTTCCTGCAAAAGAGAGTTAAGCTTTCTTAGCCACCCACATCTTTAAGGGTGGCTTAGAAGCAATAAGTCTAAGTGCAGCATCTGAGAACTTTGACTTTGGAGCCCTAGCAAACAGTCTTGCAGGCGGACAATAGTACTCATAAGAATAAGTAGAATAGTTCTTGGTCTTATGAACATGGTGGTTTGATGAACCGCGCTCATATTCATAGGCCTGAGTATGGTTTCCCTGCAAAACATTTGCGTTAGTGCGACTCAGGTGAGTCCTCTGTCTATATGAAGCCTTTGGACCGTATGAAGCCTGTGGTCTGGGGTTTGTCTTCTTCACGTGTGGTGTCATGATGACATTCACAGGAAGATTCTCCAGACACTTTTTCGGAACCCAGATCTTCTTCATAGGCGGTCCATTCCTGCAGTTAGTACCAATGTACCTGGCAAACACTTCACCATCCTGATTCTTAAACAGTTTATAGTTTGCATCAAAGGATTCATCAATGACAATGGGGTTTGCACAAGTGAAGCCAGATAGAGTGGATGGATCTGCTGAAGATTCCTTTGCAGCAACCCATGTGGTTTTGGGGTACCGCTCAGGTTTCCAGTAAAAGCCATCAGCATTCATTTTCCTTACGAACCCAACACCCTCTTTCCTCGGGTTTCGGTTCAAGATCTGCTTTTTGAGGACATCACATAGTGTCTGATGCCCTTTAAGACTTTTGTAATCCCTGTTTCAAGCAATGTCTTCAATCTAGCATTCTCATCAGCAATAGCAGTGGCATCCTCAGCAGAGGGGTTAGTTTCCACATCAATAGTTGAAGATATTGCAACAGTACCAGTAGTAGAACATTCAGCAACAGAAGTAGTATTATCACGCTCAATGCATTTAAGACATGGTGGTTCAAATCCTTCCTGAGCGGAACTGATCTGTTTGGAGCGAAGTGACTCATTTTCCTTTTGAAGATCTTCATGAGCCGCTCTCAATTTCTCAAGATCTTGCTTCCTTTGAAGATAATCATAGGAAAGCTTTTCATGAGTTATTGAAAGCGTTTCATGACGACTTTCAAGTTCCTCATACTTAATGTGAAGATTTTTTATGTCTTCAATTAAGGACTCAGATCGAGTCATTTCAGCGCCTAACAGATCATCGCTTTTGTCTAACAGTTTTTGAATATGTTCCATGGCTTTCTGTTGTTCAGTTGCAATTTTAGCAAGTGTTTTGTAGCTGGGTTTTGAACCACAATCAGAGTCATCGTCACTAGATGTTTGATAGTGAGTAGTGCGTGTGTTTACCTTGGCACCGCGTGCCATGAAGCAGTAGGTAGGAGCGGAGTAGTCCTTGTCATTTACATCGGTGTCGGTGATGAAGTCATTGTCTTCAGTGTTGAAGATGGACTTGGCGACGTATGCTGTAGCCAGACTTGCGACGCCAGAATCGGACTCCTCCTCAGACTCCATCTCTGCCTCCTCAGAAGCGGACTCCTCCTTTGAATCCATTTCCTTTCCAACAAACGCAAGTGCCTTGCCAGATGAGCTCTTCTTGTGTGATGAAGACTTTGAGGAAGACTTGGAAGAAGACTTTGAGTATTTCTTCTTCTTCTTGTCGTGAGAGTCATATTCCTTGCTCTTTTTCTTCTTTTTGTTCTCATTGTCCCACTGCGGACACTCAGAGATGAAGTGGCCAGGTTTCTTGCACTTGTGACATGTTTTCTTCTTGTAGTCATGAGCAGAAGCTTCATCATTCCTTGAGCTTGATCCGGAAGACTTTCTGAAGCCTTTCTTCTTGGTGAATTTTTGGAACTTCTTCACAAGCATAGCAAGTTCCCTTCCAATGTCTTCAGGATCATCAGAACTGTTGTCAGATTCTTCTTCAGATGAGGAGACAGCTTTTGCCTTCAAGGCACGAGTTCGCCCATAGTTTGGACCGTAGATATCTCTTTTCTCAGAAAGCTGAAACTCATGTGTGTTGAGCCTCTCAAGTATGTCAGACGGATCGAGTGTCTTGAAATCAGGACGTTCTTGAATCATCAGGGCTAGGGTGTCAAATGAACTGTCAAGTGATCTCAGTAGTGTCTTGACGACTTCATGCTTGGTGATCTCAGTAGCGCCAAGGGCTTGAAGCTCATTTGTGATGTCAGTGAGTCGATCAAACGTGAGCTGGACATTCTCATTGTCATTTCCCTTGAAGCGGTTGAAGAGGTTGCGAAGAACACTGATTCTCTGATCTCTCTGGGTTGAGACGCCTTCGTTGACTTTGGAGAGCCAGTCCCAGACTAGCTTAGATGTTTCCAAAGCACTCACGCGGCCATACTGTCCTTTGGTCAGATGACCACAAATGATATTCTTGGCAGTAGAGTCCAGTTGAATGAACTTCTTGACATCAGCAGCAGTGACACCTTCTCCAGCCTTGGGAGCACCGTTCTTGACGACATACCATAGGTCGACGTCAATGGCTTCAAGATGCATGCACATCTTATTCTTCTAGTAGGGATATACAGTTCCATCGAAGACGGGGCACGCAGCGGAGACTTTAATTATCCCTGCAGTCGACATAGCTAAAACTCCAGGTGGTTAAACCGAATCACACAGAACAAGGGAGTACCTTGCTCTGATACCAATTGAAAGTGCGTTATATCGACTAGAGGGGGGGGGGGGTGAATAGGCGATTTTTATGAAAGTCTTCAAAACGTGGAAGTTATGAAGACAAAAGATAGAAATAAACCTATTACCATGCAGCGGAAGGTAGACTACACTAAGCAAACCATAGTCAAGTATTCAATGGAATGAAAGCACAATGACTAATAGCAGCAATGTAGTAAGGATCAGGTAGGAAGATATTATGAAGCCAAACAGAACATGCAGTCACTCAGTAAAGACAAAAGATAGTGCAATTATACAATGACTTCACAAGGACCAACAGTAAGTAAAGGGAAGGGAAGGATGAAACCAGTGACTCATTGAAGACAATGATTTGTTGGACCAGTTCCAGTTGCTGTGACAACTGTACATCTGGTTAGGACGGCTAGGTATTTAAACCTGAGGACACACAGTCCCGGACACCCAGTCCTGAACACGCAGCTCAGGACACCCAGTCCTCACCGTATTCCCCTTGAGCTAAGGTCAAACAGACCTCGCCCAATCACTCAGGTAAGTCTTCAAGGTAGACTCCCAAACCTTCACAGACTTCGTTCACCGGCAATCCACAATGTCTCTTGGATGCTCAGAACGCGACGCCTAACCGGCTGGAGGATTCACAGTCCTCAAGTGTAATAATTCTTCAGATCACACAGACAAGAAGACTTAAGTGATGCCTAACACTCTTTGGCTCTGGGTGGTTAGGGCTTTATCCTCGCAAGGAATTCTCTCTCAAAGGCTTCGAGGTGGGTTGCTCTCAAACGACAAAAGCCGTACTCTAACTCTGAGCAGCCAACCGTTTATGGTTGTAGGGGGTGGGCTATTTATAGCCACTAGGCAACCCGACCTAATTTGTCCGAAATGACCCTGCGTCACTAAGGAACTGACACGTGTTCCAACGGTCAGATTTCAAACTCACGCGGCAGCTTTACTTGGGCTACAAGCAAAGCTGACTTGTCCGACTCTGGACAAGTTTCGCTCTCATAGTCTTCACTCGAAGACATAGGTTTTGGTTAAGCATCACTTCAGTCATTCTGACTGGTTCACTTGGACCCCACTTAACAGTTCGGTGGTTCCTATGACTCAACAAAGAAGAAATAGAACTACAAAAGATCTAAGTCTTCGAGCTCCATAGGCTTCATGCGATGTCTTCTCTTGTCATAGTCTTCAATGTGAGTATATTCACATACCACCTTTGACATCAATGTCTTCATACATTTTTAGAGGTCATCTCTGGTAGGAAAACCGAATCAATGAGGGACTTCTACCTGTGTTATCCTGCAATTCTCACAAACACATTAGTCCCTCAACTAGGTTTGTCATCAATACTCCAAAACCAACTAGGGATGGCACTAGATGCACTTACAGCCGGACCGGTGTGTAACCCAGTCCAGGTGTTGTGGCTTGGGTGGGGCATCCGGCATTATATGTTAGGTGTTGTTGCGATGTCTGTTTGGTATTAGGCTCGGACATTCGGCACCCCTTCATCACGGGGATAGGAGTAGTGATAGGTGTTGCCAAGATGATGGCTTCAGGCTTACTAATGTATTACCTACATGCATCGCCCAGATGATGCAGAGGCCGGGGGTACATCCTTGTTTTAAAAGGAAAAACTCAAAAGAAAAATAAAATACGTATAACTTTTTCTAAGGACATTTCTATCCGATCTCTTATCTGTCGTTAGAGAGTAAATTTGGATTTTTTCTCCTCTAAACCACACCTAACCGATCCCCTTATAATGGTTACTGGAGTAATTTTTTTACTCCATCCCCAATCTTCTCCTTATATTTACTCTGGCCCGCGACGGACGAGTAAAATTTCCCCACTCTCTCTTCCTTTCCCCGCCCCCTCTTCTTCCCCTCGTCTTGCCGTCGGCGCGACCCCCGCCTCGATCCGCCGCCCTCCCTCCTCCCGATGGCCGGACGTGGTGGCCGTCGGTCCCGTCCGCCGATCCGCATCACGGATCCGCGCTGCCATGCCCGCGACCGCTTCCTTGAGCCGCTGCTGCTTGGCCGATCCGCCCGCCGCGCGCCGCCACGCGCCTCACGTGATTTGACGACTTCCCCGACCTCCCTCCGCCGCGGCCGCCGGCGAGGACCTACATGGGCGTCCGACAGCGGGCGTGGGGGACTTGGGTGGCCGAAATCACCGACCACGAGACCCACAAGCGTATGTGGGTCGGCTTGTTCCACACGGCCGGGCTCACGACCATGGAATATGACCAGTGGCAGGTCCGGTTCCACGGCCACGACGCGAGGCTCAACTTCCCCTTCGGCACGGCTCCGGTCCACCTTGCCCTACCGGAGCCGAGGGTGGTGAGCGCTCAGATGGCGCGAGAGGACCGGGAGGCAAGGGAGCGCCTCGAGGCCGAGGCCGCCGACGAGGCCTTACATGGATGAGGTCCACCGGTAGTACCCGGAGCTCGTGGAGGCGGAGAGGGTGATATTCACCATCAATGACAACGAAGTTATCGTCGTCTCCGACGAGGAGGGCGGCAACGCGGGCGGTGAGGTGGGCGGCGACGATGAGATCGACGTCGAGGAGTGGCGGAGCGTCTTCCCCGACAACGACGATGAAGGCACCGGCCCGGACCCAGCTCGCACCGAGGCTGGCCTCACCCGAAAGGACCGGCTCGACCTCCGCTTCGGTCGAAAATTGTTTAAGTTTAGTCCTAATTTAAATTTATGTTTAATGTTCGGTTGCGAGAGCTTTCTATGTTTAACTTTATGTTTAAATGCATCATCTTTCGGTTAAAATTTATTGAGTTTGTGCAAATTTAGTTTTACTCCGGTAACTTTAGGTGATCGGTTAGGTGCGACAAAGTTTTAATGAAATATTTATACTCCACCAAGGTATATACTCCGCTAACTTTTAAGAGATCGGTTAGAAATGCCCTAAACGCGCATACAACATCTAGACAAAATTCGCATGGACGAGTAGTCAGTCCTTGTGCGACAACATACACTATTCACGGATACGTGGCGCATGCCATGAACTAGTTTTCTCACGATAACGAAGTTATTGTTAGCATACCCGCAAAAAAAAGTTATTGTTTTTTTTACGTATGGTGTGTTCATCAAGATTTTTGTCCGAGTTTGCGTCCCGCTATTTGCACCAATAAATGTGACGTGTAGTAAGTTTTGACGGTATGAGAAACAAACATCATTTGGACGGCTCGTTAGCTCTCTAGCTCACGAATGATCAAATGCAGGCAGAGGCTGAGGGTTATCTCTTTAAAAAAAATGTGCTAGTAATTGCGGCTCCGTTGATCTCAATGTAATGACATGTACCAAAGGTGGAAAGTGGAGTTTGAAAATCTAGACATCAAGTTTAACTAAAACCTCCAAGAGAAATGGAGATTAGTCCACATCCAGGTAGCTCCTCTGATGACTTTTCACAAGTTTTACCTACCAAGCAGTTGGCAACTACTAGTTGCACCACTTCATCCTCGTCCAATTAGAAAGGCAAATGCATGGTAATCTAAAAAGGTTTCTAATTGTGCCAATGCCAAAAAAAAAAAAAGATTGTCTAGGGACTGACTAATCCACCGAATTCATCCTTGTCAGTCGATCACTCAATCCATTTCAAGTTTGTACGCAATCCTGGTCTAGTTAAAAAGTTACAATTGACCAGTCAATATGAACACCAAGTTCTGTCTTCTGTAACAAATAGGTCATGGTTTTGTACAGAGGAGACGTGCGAGAGATATGGTGGCCGACGTCTTTGAATAAGACTTGTCAAGGTCTATTAGATGTCAGTTCGGCAACTAGTTTCACTGTCATATTGTATTTAGAAAAGTATGCTACTGATGGCCAGAGAGTTTAGGTTCATATTTTAGACGGTGACATTTTGGTGAAAATTTCCCACAAAGCAACTAGAAGAGTGCGAGGAGACGCTGGTGTGCTTATATCCCTATCAAGCTACTCTTGGCCGGAGTATATTTAGTAACTCAAGTCAAGAGGTATAGGTCCTTCACAAGATTACGGAACATGAAATGTAAAAGCTCGTATGACCAGAAATGGGTAGCTATCACTTCTCCGGAACTTCTAACAAGTGTCCAACAATTTTTTTCAGTTCTAGTAGCACGTACTAGTCAACAATATTGATCTCACGGATCTCGGATGTTTGCGCGCTAATATGAACACACGTGCAATTGGAAAAAAATAGACACGCGCCGGTAAAACGTAACTGATAAGATGGCAACAAGATTTTGGTCGGTGACACTCTAAGATCATGGATGGTGGTAGATAAGACTCTTCTCTTATATAGTACGTTCTACTTGTACGTCATATAGAGAAGACAAGGCACACAAACATAGCATCCAATATATTATCCTCTTAGTTTCATCTACCTGCAATTAGTACTCGCATGCATAAATATATTAGAATGATTAAAACATGGTGTGATGAAAAGATGACTTCTTAGAATTGAGTGAACTTTTGAGATTATGGCAGAAATATATACGTTTCAAACTAGTAGGTAGTTTGCCTTTTGTTTCTTCCTGCAAAACGTACACCCATCCTTGCACCGCAGGAGAGTCGTTCTCGCGAGTCAAGAGGCACACATCAGACAGCACATACCTAGAATACGTAAGAAAAGAGGATAATTAGCGCATGCTAAGTCCTGTACGGCTGTACATTTCTCCGTTTGTGACGAGCCCTGGAACCTGTTCCTGAACTTCTCTAGAAACAAGGTTCGCACCCGGCTCCATGTCTGAACAGACAATTTTGCGGTGAAGAACTTCGAGATCTCACTTCCGTACGTGAGAAATATATTCTGTTCACCGCTAACAGTCCAATGAAAGCACGTCAGGATTTTTCAAAACGAGTGGATCTGCACGCGTAGTCTTGGCTCCTTTGCTTTTTTTTTTTTCACGAACTTTGACCTTTTGTTTAGTCACACAAAATCGCGTTCCCACGTTCTGATTATTCCTTTTAGGTCATGTGAGTATCATATATAAGGATATTTTCGAGGGAAAATATGGTTCCCGGCCGACGATACCGTCGGACGAGTGATAACTCCCTAGTAACCAGCAGCCTTGCAGGCTTGCACTCAGTCAGATCCATGTTCGCGTAGCGGTTGGATCGGAGTGTGGAGCAAATCAATGTAGCAGCCCCTTCCCAGCGACGTTCGTTTTGCAAATTCAAGCTACACACCGTCAGACAACATCATAGCATGGGTGATGCTGCGAGCCGCTACCTGGCATGCAGCAAGCCGGAGATGTTCCTCCCCCTTCTTGCAGCAGAGGCGCAACATGGGTGCGGCGACGACCGGCTGCTAGTGTGCCTCGTCCTTGATGTAGCTGCGAAGGGATGGGAGAGAGAGCGGCCCCCAAAGGATGTGTGACGTTGTAATTAGTCGGTGGATTGTGACTGTTCCCCAATTATATACAGTCAAAAAAGAACTAGGCATGCGAACCAACCTGCGGTTGAGATGGTTAGGTGGACAAAGTCTTTTGAAAGTGCTCATAGAGGTAGGGTGTACGTGTGTGCGTTCATATGGGTGAATGTATGCGCGTGTATATGAGCGCTTATGTCTGTACTGATGCTAAAAAAAAAGAACTAGGCATGGCACGCAAACTACTAATGAATATATCACGGCATGCAATCCTCCTACATAGTTCGAAAAAAGAATATCACGGCACGAAAAGTAAAAAAGGCGATATTTTGTTATCTGATACGATTCTGTTCTAGAAAGTTGAACAACAATCCAAGCATGCCAAGATGATGATGGTCTACGGATTGACTAGTCGAACAGGCAGCAGGGGGCGAGCGGGTGCTAACACTAAGGCTGGTTGTAATGGGGAGTATCATATGTTGGTATCATAGAAGGCTACATTTATTGCCATGCATGACACAAAGTAGCACATCATTTAATATGATACGGTATCATGTTATGATACTCAAGCCTCATTTTCTTCATTTAATTCTATGCCACTTACAACAAAATTGCTTAGTTGGCATGCATGATATTATCTATGATACTTCCATTACGGACAGCCTAATATTAGCCTTAATTACTTTTTTGAGGGCTTATTAGCCTTTATTACTTCGGCCATTAGCAAGGATATGGGCTAAGCCAATGTCAAGCCCAAAACTCAATTCGCAACAAGGGCCAAGGCTTCACGGCTGGATATCACGCAATCCATCAACGCGCACACACGCATTGAGGCGGCGACTCTGCAGTGTTCCGTGACTCGCTAGGGCTTCGTTGAGCATCGATCGCCGGCCGCCGGCCGCCGCTTAAGCCAGTCTCTAGCGCACTTGCCGTGGCATTGCTATGTCACCTATATCATCACGAAAGCCACGACCTTGCAACCAGGGTGCGGGTGGCGGCCGGACTCCGGCCAACAAACAAGATCCAATCGGACTCACTCAAGTCAATCTCTAGGTATTACTATAAACCACAGTGCTAGTTAGGGATTTTATTAGACTGGTTACAGATTGTTGCCTAGAGAAAAAGATATCAACTGATCAATGAGCAATGACATATATATACTCCCTCCATATCAAAATATAAAACGTACTTTAGGCTAGTTTAGCCTACAAAACCTGTTATATTTTGGAACAGAGGTAGTGTAATTTATTTATTAATTATCAGGATCCTTATTTGTTTTATCTTCTCATAATGTACATCATTTATAGTTAATTAATAAAGCCTAGTGGCTTACTGAAAATAAAAGATATACCTCCTCCCCCCCGTGCGGCGGCGCCGCGCCGCACCGGGGCCTCCCCGCCAGCCCCCCTCTCCTCCCCGCCGAGCCTCCCTCTCCTCCCGCCACCGCCGCCGAGGGCATCGCAGGCTAAGCCCGCGGGCCGCAGCGGCGGCGGCGGCAATCTTCCTCGGCTGGCGATCGGATCTGGGTGGCGGCGACCCACTCCGACCGATCCAGGGGCGATGGCGCAGGCCGGTGGCGACCAGGGTTGTCGTGCTGGTGGCGGCGACGAAGAGATCACGTCGGCGGTTAGGGTGTCCGATCTGGATCCCATTCGGATCTGGATGGTGGTTCCTCGAGTCGTCGTGCACATCCTTTGTTCCGGCGTGGCAAGCGGCCTCTGGACTAGGCAGGCGACACGAAGATGTCGGGGGCTACGACCCTTGGCGTGGAGGTGGTGGCCATCTTCTTCGCCGGAGGTGGTCGGCTAGATGGTTGTGGATTCTCGCATCCAGTCCCGGCGTACAGTGGGGAGACGGGGCTGCCAGTGAAAACCGTGCTATGACTCGGGTCATGGCGGGCGATGGCGGCGTTTTTGCATCGTTATCTTCATATCTTGTTGAAGACATCGTCTCTGCAGCTTCTGTCGACTTGTTTGCGCTGCTCTGGGTGAAAACCTTGATCCGGAGTTTCCGGATCGGACGATGGTGGTGCTTTTGGGGCGTCGTTTTCCCTCATGGGGGCATAGTTTTTTGAGCAGCAGCTGGATGCAGGATCAGAGGACGGATACTTTGGTGGAGCGGTGCGGCATCTCACTCATTGATGGCGGCGGGTCTCGGCGGCATGGCGCTGTGGTGACTCTGCGTCCGATGCGCGGAGATGGACTCGCGCAGGAGGGTGACGCGGTCTGGCGTCGTGGTGGCGTCGACGGCAGCTAGACTGAGCAACGTAGATGCAGCAGTACAACTCTGAAGATGGATTGGTGGCAGGTGGCTGCGGCGGCCTCAGACCCGGCAGGCGTCCTGGTTGAGGAGTGCGCCGGACTAGTAGGTGACCCATACCCGGCAGGCGTCCTGGATGGGACCTCAGATCTTAGATGTTAGGTTTGGCTGCGAGGTATTTTTGGTACTAGGCCAGACTATTAGCATCCCTTCATCTCTTGGATAGGAGTAGCGACACTTTTGTTGCCTAGACGGTTGCTTCAGTCTTACTGTTGTATGACTTTGTAAGGCCTTGTGTGAATAATTAATAAAGTGGCTGCATGCATCGTCCAGATGCAGAGGCCGGGGGTCCTTCTCCATTTCAAAAAAAATAAAATCATTTGGCACTTTTGTCATCATCCAGTAGTGAAGATGAAGACATCTTGAATGTAATACAAAATTAACTTGTATCCTGGGCCTGGTAGCTAATTATAAATATAGATGATTTTTTTAGAAATGTACCTCTGTAGTATCCAATCAATCCATTTCAAGCCAGTTATATGGCCTACTGCCTGCCTGAATTGTCAAGTTAGCTGGTTAATGTTCTGAGCATGAAGTCCATGCCGTCTCATCCATGCCAAGTGGGAAAGAACCTATACTAATTTGCTCAAAAACTGACAATGACACTTTGGAGATTTTAGTATATGTCACAATCTAAGTTTGATTGCTAGATATTATTACCATGTACTCTAAAAATATACAGAAATATTGTACTATTAGTCTATAAATACAATGTTCATACATAAACAGTATTCATAAACAATATTGGACACAAAAAATGTATATAAATGTTCAATCTATACCAATTCAAATTTCAAGTGGACCCCTACAATGTTGGAAATAAGCTACATCACAAAAATTCTAATGCGACTATAATAAGAAATAATTTCAGCGGCTCACTACTGAATTCGTCACTTTTGCCTAGTGCCCAGGGAATTTGCCCTTGTTGGCCAGTTAAGGATGTAGATGTGAAAACTGAAAAGACAAGAGTGCGTCAGGTTGGGCTTTTCTGCTTAATTGCATAACCGAGTTTTAGGAGTTTTAGAAAAACATGATGAATTTGCAATGTGAACCTCTAAGAAATTACTAACTGGTACAAACATAAAATGAAACATATTTCTATTGATGGTGTGCCAAAAAAATTATTGTTAAGAACTCTGCATGCTTCACATCTCTTTAAATCTAAAGAATATGTTTTAAAGACTGACACAAATCTTTTTTTCCACGTGCACATGTTTTTTTACATGTTCGAATAATGTATTGTCGGTAAAGGAATATTGAAAATATACTCCCGTCATTCCTTTATATAGAATGTATTATATTTTGTTTGGACACGACTTTGACCAAGAATTATTTTGTTAATATGTGGTTTATATGGCATGGAATTGTTATACCAAAATTCGGTTGTTCAAAAGTACATTGTCATTTTTTATCATGTAAACCACATACCAGTTGAATAATTATTGGTCAAGTATTCTACTATGACTCCATAAATACTGTTTATGAATGAACATGGATACGAGAATGTTAGGGGCTAGGGTTTTGCCCGGTCTTGGCCGGAGGCTGTAGGGGAAGGAGGGAGAGGGGCGAGGGCTCGAGCGCGGCGGCCGCCGGCGAGGCGCCGTCCTTGCGCATGGGGCGGCGGCGGAGACAGGAGGCGGCTAGGGTTTTAGGGTTCCGGCTCCTCTGGGAGCCGGGCAATAGAAATAGTCTTATTGCTTAATTCTCAAAATAGTCTTACAAGTCGTATATATAACCATGATTATGAAATAAAACTAAGATAACTTGAGGGCTAAGTTTGCCCAGTGGGCCTCCTGCGGCCATAGACATGGCCGGTCATAACAGAGAAACTACATGGTGCACTGTTAATTGATATCAGAAAGTCAATTTCTAAATGGACCCCTACAAATGTTGGAAATGAGCTATACATCACAAAAACTCTAGTCTGATTAATAATGGCCGTTCTTTTGTATCATGTAAAAAACGTTATTGTTAAGAACTATGCATGCCTCGCATCTCTTTAAATTTAAAGAACATTTTAAAATACTGAAACATATATTTGGCTAGGATATGAGATTGGACAAGCCAAACCCAAGCCTCCCAGGCAAACTCGTGAACCTCGGCGAGCACGCTCGACGGCTCGGTGGACACATAAGTTATGCATAAACTTTGCACCCCAAAACAACTAACAAGTTCAGAAATATACATGACATAATATAAGCAACCATTCCTTATACAGAGTATTCTCACAAATATCATCATTAAGATTATACATCCTTCATGCAGTTGCTTAGTCCAACAAAAATAGTCTAATAATTCAAAATGTGCACCATCCACCTCAACAAGTGCAAAGTGTTATCACGTGACATGCAAAACTAAACATGTGCAAGCAATGAGATGTGCACCACACCATAACCACACAAGTGTAGATCACAACAAATGAGAAAACAATTCCAACCATAAAAGGTACCATATGTCTATTACTCCATCAATTTCATTGGGGTATGCTCAAGTATGAAGATGGAATCACACAAGGAATGAAAAGGAACCTTAAGTGAAGTTTCAACACTTTAAAGCCACCATGCATGAAGACATGACAAAATATACATGATACCACTTTATAATTTCTTTCGAGCTATATATATATATATGTGTGTTGCCTCACCTTATTATTGAACCAAGCATATGCAATTTTAGGCTACAATTGTTAGGCGGTTCTAGAGTCCTTATTCACTAAAGAAAAAAATTCGACATGTCGTTTGTTTTGTCCATCCCTCCCTGGGCTGTCCAAACCCCTCAATTTCCTCCTTAAATACAACCCTTAGTGTATCATTCAGGCTGGGATATCCAGAGTGTTATCACAAACCCCACATTGTCAGCCTTTTAAGGTATAAAGATCCAACATAACATTGGACTAGCTTGACGTTTCTTGTGAAATCCATGCTTATAAATGGGTAATATGTGTGTTCTAGACAGGCCCTCATATGATGATGTAAACCTAATTCGATACATATATGCAGAAGTTAATCAACCAATTAATGTTTCCTTAACGATTTGAACGGCGATAGAGTTTTGGGCGCAATTGCATCTTGACCATATCTGCATGCATATGGGGTAGCATCTCTTCTACATTTAGTAGCACTTTAGCCTTTTTCTCATCACACGATGATGATGATCCATTGGAGAGATCATGCACGGAAGATTTCTAGCCTGCAAAACTAGATGTACGCCTCTTTACGGGGATTCTACGGGAGGCTTCCAACTTTACTAAACCTCCCCCTAAAATTTCACGGGCGGGACCACTTCCCTAACTAACACTCAACCATAAACTGACACGTTGATTCAATCCGTAAACACCCCGTATGTGTAGCATTGTTTGCTAGCCTGTTATGGCATGCCGATACAAGTCGTACTCGTAGTACACATGTCATCTTGGGAGAATTCATGGATGAAAATTATGAAATGGTTTCGATTCCTCATTGGATTTTTCTTTGCTCAAGTTGACGTGGTTTTTCCACTTTAACTTGTTGATTGAAGCTGTGCTCAAAGTTCACGAGACAAGTTGAGGGGGAGGGGGGTTCGGTGAATCGTTTCGTTGCTTGGTGCTGTCCATTATTCATCAAAGGGGGTTGATACATATGTGCAAGAGTTACCCAACCAATTAACATTGCCTTACCGATTTGAACGGCTGTAGAGTTTTGGGCGCAATCGCATGTCCGCCATATATGTCTGCATATATATCGATCGGGTAGCATCTCCTCTACGGCTAGGAGCACTTTTCTTATCACAAGATGATGATAAATCCTGTTCGTACAACACATGCCATCGTGAGAGAATTGAGGATGGAAACGATTCCATTTGATTTTTCTTTGCTCGTGTGGTCAAAATAGGAAGCTGACATATCTCGCTTGCTGATCATTCTCGCGCTACATATCTCATATATATATATATAGCTAGCTAGCCGCAGCAAGCAAACCAGCCAGCACACTCGTAGCAACTGTAAACTAGCTAGTCCAATCGAGCTAGCTGAGCCATGGTGTCCGGCGATGGCGGCCGAGTGCCGTCGACGCAATTCGCGAAGCACGTGGTGGGCGGGCGGTGGTTCATGTTCTTCGCGTCGATCCTCATCATGGCGGCCGCGGGCGGCACCTACATCTTCGCCATCTACTCCAAGGCCATCAAGTCGTCGCTGGGGTACGACCAGCAGACGCTTAACACGCTCAGCTTCTTCAAGGACGTGGGCGCCAACGTCGGCATCCTCCCGGGCCTCATCAACGAGGTCACCCCGCCCTGGGTCGTCCTCGCCTGCGGCGCCGCCATGAACCTCGTCGGCTACCTCATGATCTACCTCTCCATCACCGGCCGCACCGCGCGCCCGCCCGTCTGGCTCATGTGCCTCTACATCGCCGTCGGCGCCAACTCCCAGTCCTTCGCCAACACCGGCGCGCTCGTCACCGCCGTCAAGAACTTCCCCGAGGACCGCGGCGTCGTGCTGGGGCTCCTCAAGGGCTTCGTCGGACTCAGCGGCGCCATCTTCACGCAGCTCTACCGCGCCATCTACGGCACCGACAACGACGGCGCCGACCTCGTGCTGCTCATGGCCTGGCTCCCCGCCGCCATCTCTCTGGTCTTCATCCCCACCATCCGCATCATGCCGCGGGACACCCCGGCCGCCGCCAGCAGCACCCGGGAGCGCAAGGCCTTCTTCTACTTCCTCTACGCCTCCATCGTGCTCGCCGTCTACCTCCTCGTCATGAACGTGGTGGAGCTGGAGGTGCTCAAGTTCCCCAGGACCGCCTACTACGTCACCGCCACCGTGCTCCTCCTCCTCATCTTCTTCCCCATCGTCATCGTCGTCCAGCAGGAGCTCAGGACCTACCTGCAGCCGCCACTGCCCACCCAGTCCCAGTCCCAGTCTCTCGTCCCGACTACAACGACCACGGCCGTCGTCCACGAGGCCGAGACAGCCACCGTGATGCCGCCGGCGACGACGTGCTTCCAGGACGTGTTCCGGCCGCCGGCAAGGGGGGAGGACTACACGATCCTGCAGGCGCTCTTCAGCGTGGACATGCTGGTGCTGTTCGTGGCCACCATCTGCGGCGTGGGCGGCACGCTCACGGCGATCGACAACCTGGGCCAGATCGGGCAGTCCCTGGGCTACCCGCAGCGCAGCGTGACCACCTTCGTGTCCCTGGTGAGCATCTGGAACTACGCGGGGCGCGTGGTGGCCGGCTTCGCGTCCGAGTACGTGCTGGCCCGCTACAAGGTGCCCCGCCCGCTCGTCCTCACGGCGGTGCTCCTCCTCGCCTGCGTGGGGCACCTCCTCATCGCCGTGGGCGTCAACAACGGGCTCTACGCGGCGTCGGTCATCCTCGGCTTCTGCTTCGGGGCGCAGTGGCCGCTGCTCTTCGCCATCATCTCCGAGGTGTTCGGCCTCAAGTACTACTCCACGCTCTACAACTTCGGCGCCGTCGCCAGCCCCGTCGGCTCCTACATCCTCAACGTGCGCACCGCCGGCCGCCGCTACGACGAGGAGGCGCTCCGGCAGGGCGGGCGGCGGGGCAAGGACCTCACCTGCATCGGCGTGCGCTGCTTCAGGGAGTCATTCTACATCATCGCCGGCGTCACCCTGCTGGGCGCCCTCGTCTCGCTGCTGCTCGCGTGGAGGACCAGGAACTTCTACAGGGGCGACCTCTACGGCAAGTTCAAGGCCGACCTGGCCATGGGTCCTGTCCCTGCCGGCGAGGAGCCGCCGGAACAAGCCACCACCAAGGATGGTAGCACCAGTCCCAGCGACAACGCCGTCGCCACCAATAATGGCAGCAAGATCGGTTCAGCTGATCACTAACCAAAGACAGAGAGATCCATGGAATCATACGGATGCATGTGAATGCTACACATGCTTTGCTTAATTTGTGTGTACAGGTATATAGATGGATCGATTGTATAGTTGTACTACAAAACAGATAGCTGAAATTCTTGCTTCAGTAGTAGTACACAAGTAGCGGGTGAAGCTCAGCAAGTCTTGTGTGATCCCGCATTTCATGGAAAGGGGACTGCTTTAATTTCATTTGCTAGATGTGCAGGTTAGATTGATTGTTCCAACGGTAGTTTGCTGGATCGTCATGTGAATGAAACAGTGAAAGCTCAACGGAAACTATCAAAATCGTAGGGCATCATCACCGAGCCTCTGCAACAAGCCTCGTGTTGCGCTCGGCGCTCTTAGCACGAGTCTTGTCGCATCCTCGGATAGTTTTATCGATATCTTTTCATGTGCGGTCTGCAACGTAGTTTGTGTTGCTTTCGTGCGTCTTGCAACAAAGGTCATATTGCAGATGACTTAGTCAGGCACATGGCGCATAGAGGGATGCATCTAAAAACATTTTGCTTTCGATCTCCCGGTTGACGCGAAGCGTTTTCGTTTTAATTTTCAATTTTATTTTGCAACTGTCTACCATGATTTTCTGCAAAAGAACAAATTATCCAGTATTTTTGCAGGTATGTACATGACATGACGTAGGACGAAGATAATAGAAAAGTCTTATAACGTCACCGACCAAATCTTGTTGCAATCTGATCAGTTACATCTTACCAGTGCATGTCTATTTTTTTTCTAATCACGTGCATGCTCTCATATTAACGCGCAAACCTCCAAGATCCGTGTGATCAATATTGCTGATTAGTCCATCATGACACTTGTTAGAAGTTCCAGAGGAGTAGTGAGAGCTACCCATTTCTGGCAATACGAGCTTTTACATTTCATGTTCCGTAATCCTTTGAAGGACCTATATATCTCTTGATTCTTGAGTTACTGAATATACTCCGGCCGAGAGCAGCTTGGTAGGGATAAGCGCACCAGCGTCTCGTCGCACTCTTCTTGTTGCTTTGTGGGAAATTTGCACCAAAATGTCACTATCCAAAATTATGAACCTAAAGCGTCTGACCATTAGTAGCATACTTTTCTAAATACAGTATATGACAATGGAACTAGTTGCCAAACTGTCATCTGATAGACCTTGACAAGTCACTATTCAAAGACGTAGGCCGCCATCTCTCTCGTCCCCTCTTGTTGGATAAGAGAGGGCATCGATCTGCACACAGCCAGAGCATCAAGACCATTGACGATTGTGAGTTTTTCATAACTAGAGCAGGATCACGTACAAACTTGAAATGGATTGAGTGATCGTCCGACAAGGATTAATACGGTAGATTAGTCATCAATCCCCGGAGCGTCATTTTCTTGGCATCGCCACAATTAGTAAACCTTTCTAGAACACCACTTCTCTCCCTCCTTGGGCGCAGATGAAATGGGTGTTGCTGAGATTTTGTGCTACTAGTAGTTGCCAACTACTACGACAGGAATATTGAAGTCCTGGTGCTCGCATTATTTCTGAATTCATTTTAGAATTTTCGGCGAAGCGCTTTTAGTGAGAGGAGACGTTCCTGTCAACGGCGAGGCGCCTACGGTGACTTCATAAATCTCAAGATGATATGTCGGCTCAGTCTCTCGAAGGTGCTCATAGAGATACGATGTGCGTGTATGCGTTTATAGTGGTGGTATCTGTACTGTGTTAATTTTTTTTATGAAAAATAGTGAGGAATGTTCATGACCACCCATGCATTGCAGTCTTGAATATGTGGAATAATGTAGTCAACGGTGTCGACTGGTCAGCACACGGCATGGAAAAGTAGGCTGCATTTGAAACTGGATGAAAACGAACTAAAACGCAGCATGGTAAATCATTTTCACCAAATGTGACGTTTAAAAGAGATTAATTGGACCCAGACTTCAATCGTGGAACATCCTGCTCGAGCGGTTGTTCATGGTGTAATTGTCACATGGGTCTGATGTTTTTCGATGGAACCTTCATGAGAATGGACAATTTTCAATGGAGTCAACGTATAGAGCGTTAATCCAGTCTGATGTGACAGTTGATAATAATAAGAAGATCTGGAAGATGAAGATACCTCTGAAGAATAAATTCTTTGCATGGTATCTTCGTCGCGGAGTCATTCTTACTAAAGATAACCTTATTAAAAGAAATTGGCACGGAAGTCCGCAATGTGTCTTTTGTCATCATGATGAGATAATAAAACATTTGTTCTTTCAATGCAAATTAGCTCGTTCTATATGGTCAGTCATCCAGATAGTTTCTGGCTTATATCCTTCTTGTACATGGGACTTAGGGTTGGAGCGTTTGCCATTATTTAATCGCTTTGGCTATGTAAAAATGATAAGGTTTTTAATGATAAAAGTACTTCTCTGATGCAGGTTATCTACAGATGTACCGTGACTCTTTGTTTATGATCCTCTCTACAACACGTGGAGAATCGAGACCTGTTTACGGAGGTGTATACACCACTGAAGGATACTTTTACCCAATATGGATAGCAGCATGATCTTAGAATTGATCCACCACCGCTTTAGGCGTTATACGGACTCTACATATTTCTTAGTGTTTCACCTTTTTTATTTTTCTTTTGTGCGAGGAGGACTTCATTTGGCTGTGTGCATCTTAGTTGTGGAGAGGCCGGATGTAATGCTTAAACCTTTTAAGTAATAATGCGACGCGCCGGCAGTCACTTTCCCCGACGATCGACTTATCAGTCCTCAGGGATCTTCGAACAAGCAGTCAGCCAACTGCTACGCGCCAGCGAAATCACTGCAAATACTAGTCATAGTGGGGACGAGGACGATGGAGCTCGCTATCCAGCTAGCTAGGGTTCCCCGCCTTGCCCGCAAGAGCGCACCGTCGTCTTCCCTTCCGGCGTCTGCGTTTCACACGGACGCAAGGCGACGACTGATGGCGATAATTGGGATGACGCGTATCCTCTTCCCGGCCAGCCACACACTAGTCCATTGCTGGCTCTGACTTCCGACTCCGGCCGGAATGTATAGCACGCTGCCGTGACGACGAGGCCGTCGGTGGGTGCGTGACCAAACCACTACCAAGGATGTCAGTCTCGTCATCAAGACAGCCAACTAGCTGAAAATCTTTCCAACTGACAGCAGACACGTCCACAACTGATGCAGTACCATCGAGTGTTCTTCACAAAATACAAGGGCCTACGTTCGTCACATGCATGTAACCCCAGTATGTTTGCAGAGGACGTACGCTAACCTAAGGCTAAAGTTCTTGAAGGCAACACGTACGTCCTACAAAACCATGACGAGTTTCATGAGACTGCTCTAGTGCGACCAAGCCACCTGCAACACAGCCATCAAGTCCTAGGCAAAAGGCGTGGAGACGTGCGTAGTCCTCGCAAGCAACGGATCAGCCATCAGCAGTAGAACATGAACTCCTTGACACTGTCCCTGATCTTGGGGAGCTGCCTCGCAGGCGCCGACCGGGCCGTGGCCGACGACGAGCCCCCGTCGGAGAACTCGTCCTCCATGTAGTAGCGCGCACGGAAGGCCGCCAGGTGCGCGTAGTAGGCCGGAGGAACTGTCACAGCAGCAAGAAAGCAGAATCAGCAGAAAGTCAAAAGACATTGCCGATGGCTAAGATCATGAGCATCTCTCCCTTGCAAGCTGATATAGAGATTTGAAGACTAGATCAAATGCGTACCTATGGAAACCGATCGCGTGCACCAGGCATAGCTGCGAGCGAGAAATCATCAGAAGAAAAGGGTTAGATAGACAGATAACAGGTTATGCATCATTCATCATCGGGGGGAAATGGCTAGAGCAGCTTACGTGTAGCAGAGGTTGTAGGTCAAGGTTTGAAGGGCATCAGCACTGAAACGGTTTTCATCGAGAAGAACATGATAATGTGTTGGGCGGCTTGTTCCCTGTCCAAAGGAAAACAAAGAAGCGTCAGTGTCGACTCGAGTACCATGTCATCATGAAAGACTTGCCGAATTCATTAGAAGTACAGGACTACAGAAATGTGGATCATGTAACATCACCTGAATGCCAGCATGGCTACAGAGGTAGAAATCAAACTCAGTAGGATGACAGATCTTTGTGTCGACGACGGTACCTGAGGGCAAAGCACACTTGATACTTTAATCTTGTAACTCAACACACCTTGGTACCCCAAATCTACCTAGTTGTACCGATATTATGCTAACTAAGCAAGTAAACTCACCAGGTAGGATATTCCCACTTCTATCCGTCAGATCCCGCGCACGATGATTTTCAGGAAATAGACGAGTGTGATGCCGCTTTTGCACGACAACAAATGTGACTGGTGGGAGGTACCCCGCCTGTAAAGTAGCACAAGCCTGGGAGCAAGAAGAACATGGTGTAGCAAACAAATTAGAAATTACAATGTTACGGTATGAATTAATCACTAGCTGCTAGGGAATCAGGCCCGGAGAATGTTGAAACAGAAAATAAAGGACCAATGTGGCGTTATATGGAGAGGGTCAAAGGGGGTGAGAAGAACCTTGCGAATTGCATCCATTTCATAAAGCAACACTTGGCTGAACTGACCATCGCTAACACCATCTCTGCATATTAAATGATTCAGTATTAAGCAGAGACTAAGAAATGATCCTTGAAAAACAAAGACTGCTTTACAAACCTATAAAATATAATCCTGTGAGGTTTACATCCAGTTGCTCTGTAGAAAGAGAGAAGCAACTCCCTGAAAAAAATTTAAAATTGAAAAGTTACTATGGCAAAAAGGAAAACTAGGCAAATACTTCGGTATCTTGCACTACCTTATCATCCCACCGCCAACAAGTCCCTTCTGTGGATCTTTTGTTTCGGTGTAAAGGTCGGCAATAATTTCTTCCCTATGGCCTTGTGAAGATACCAAGCATTTGTATTTTGTTACTTCTGGCCAATCCATGGACGCAACAACCTGCGATGTCATGAACTAGAAGCCTTAATTCCAGAAGTCCAAATTCCATTATGCATTCATACTATTGGTGCCAAGACGGCAAACAGCAAATGAGGATCGGCACTGAAGTGAATTGGAAAATAGATATGTAATGTGTTTCTCCTTTGAAGCAAAGTAAGCTTAGTTGCCTTTTACAATGAACATTGCTACTTTTGTTCAGACATTGCCCACCCAAAATGCGAAGCTATTGCAAATAATAGTACTGATAAAAAGCAAGAGAAAAACAAATAGAAACCTAAGTTGAGCACTATTCATTAGTGCATCTGATTTTGACCAACTCTTGTCAAATAAACAGACTGCAAATTAACAAACTGTGGCATGACGAGTGAGAGATCAGAATAACATACTGCTGCAATAGATGGAGATGCATCTTCTCCAGCAGCTGGGTGGGTAACATCAGCTCCAAAAACTATGGTAGGCACATCAGTCAGAAGGGGTATCCTCTTGTACAAAGCATCTTCAAGTACTGTATTCCGACCCCCAACCTAATCACAAAACAGCAACGGTCTCAGCATTCTGCAGGCCTGATTGTTGCACAGCTAGAAATTGATTCATACCTTAACATTGATCTTCAGAGAAAGATTTTCAAGGTATTGTTTCCCACCCTTCTGAACATTTTTAGGCAAGCAGCACTGAGTTATTACACCAAGCTCCGTTTCACAAAGCCGTTTTATCTTTCCTGCATTAAATGGCAGAAATTTGGAATTAAAACTGATTTTTATGTAAAATAGTCAGGTATCAGCTCAGAGAATCAACTTAAAGAGCATACCATAGGAACCACTAATATCAGGTAATATGATGATCAATAATTCAAGTTGCTTCCCTTTTAGACCTTTCTCAGCGAGCACTTGGGCAGAATGGCCATGGATATTTCTGATTGCAGACTCCACGGTGTCCTGACGGCGTGCTTGTGTGATATTCACGCACGGCTCCATGTTCATTTCCTAGAACAGGAAAATTTATTCAGTCAGTACATATGATGCTACCGACAGAAGTCCATTCCTGAAGAAGAAAAGGTTACCATGCCAATGCTATTGCACATGTGAGCCAGATCACGGCAAAACATGCCAATGTCATTTGGGTGAAGTCGAGACGCGAAAGTTAGACATGCCCAATGGTTGATAGATCCTCCATTCACCATTCTCTGGGAAAAACAACGAAATTAGTATTACTACGACTGATGCAGAAAGCAAATGAAATAGACAGAAGATATAGGAACATCGCTGCAAACAGCCAGGTAAAAAAGTACTCCCTCCGGTCCTTTTTAGTTCGCATATAAGATTTGACTAAAGTCAAGCCTTGTAAAGTTTGACCAGCTTTGTAGAAAAAAGTGTCAACATTCATAATCTGAAATCAATACCACTAGATGTGTCATGACTTAAAGTTTCATATTATATAACTTTAGCATGGCAGATGTTGATATTTTTTTATATAAATACGGTCAAACTTTGTGAAGTTTGACTTCCGAGAATTCTAATATGCAGAGTAAAAAGGACCGGATGGAGTATATAGTCATTTCAATGCACTATATCATATATCAATGGAAAAAATACATACAATCACAACTAACATACCAAGTAGTTCTTCTTGATATTAATATATTTCCCTTCTCACAACATACCAAGTAGTTTAGAGACTGACACAAATGTTCTCCATTTACATGTTAAGCAAAAAACATGCAAGAGCAAAGTGATATTGATAATACTAAACATAAACACTGAGCGTAACAATGTTGCCGAAATGAAATTATGTCACTAAAAAGGAATATGGTCTAGGGTATAAATGTATAATACCTTGTTTATCATGTTCCATTGTCCCACTGAAGGATTACATACCTTTTCCCGTCCAGAGTCATGATATTTAAGCTAACAAGAGAAATATTAAAGAGTTCAAATGAATATAAAATAATGTAAGGACAGTAATGCAGTCATTTTTTTCAAAAGCAGTTACCCTTGGGGAAGGTAGTACACGAGCATCGACCAATGCAAGTTGGTTCATGACTTTCATGCCAAATTCTTTCGAATAGTCATCATTGCCATAACTATTCCTGTTAACAATCTGACAAGATAAAAAGAAGGGATCAGATCATATATCCTCCTCATATCAAACGCATATAAATATGTTGATATGAGAGCAATGCAAGACGTACATTTATGCTATGCTGCAAATACCAAATGCGGAGTAAGTGAGAATTAAGGGCTATTATTCACCTCTAGAACACTGCTCTCCCGTTGAGCTGGTCTTTCACATGCCATCTTTAGTATGCTTGAAACTTGGCGTTCATTCAACTTGCGTGAATATCTTTGTCCCCCAACTATGCTGCAAACCTGAAGAAATCACAGGCACACGCTATTGATTTAACTACAAATACAAAAGACAAACTTAGCAAGCCACAAAAGAAGATGATAAGCACCTCCATAGGCAAATATATCGGTCTGCTGTCACTACCAGCTTGAAGGCATGGCCAATTGATATATTTCAGAGAGTAATTATATTGCTTCTTAAAGTACTGGACAACTGATACGCGCACACCGTCTTGATCAAACCTGCAGTAGCAAATGATCATAGGTAAGTTGTAACTGAGTTTGTTTCTACCCCCGGTCACTATCAATAATCACAATTAATTTAACAGTGTAGTGTGACTAAATGAAAATTTAAAGTAAGTGCATGAAGGAAACATGGTATAAAAGTGAATAGGTACATTAATTCCTTCAACGGAGCTGAGGAAACGCTAGTGATCTTGTAGCGTATGGTTTTATCAGTCCGATGAGTGGCCTCAACCCGGACACCTCTAAGGGCTTTCTTCAACTATAAAGCAGAAAAGAAAAAGGAATGCAACAGTTAGTTTGGTAGACAGAAGGAAAAATAATAGTTAAGGAGAACTATCATCATTCATACCTTAATACGATCCTGATCAATCAAGGGCCTTGAAGCATCTCGGATATTCAGATATTCAACAGCAAATTCCATCACTGCTTGGGCCTTGTAAAATGCCGTTGCAGAAATATCTGAGAAGAAACAATCAAATGACAAATATTAATGACAGGATTTTTCTAAGGGACTACAAAATTAAGAAACACTTTCACAACACTAGAACAGTTTTAGGTACAGACGTACCGATATTTAGTGACAAACCCATCTGTGTGGGGCGAAGGCTTTGGTAATAACCCCTCCAGCATTCAACACCATTGCCAATCGCGCCACCATGTCCAAATGACTGAGAGAAGAATGATCTAGAGATCGATACATACCTGTTCCAATTTAAAGAAGATGCAAACAAAATTTTGAATTACAAATATAAGGAATGAAAATAGGGGAACTCAAACAATGAAAAATTTCTACTCCACATCAAAGAAGTATCAATGCGATACTTCCTTTACTACTCCGAAGTATCAAATATAAGAAATTACTTTGTTGTGGGACACTCCCTTAAGGCGATGTCGAGAGCTTGGATAGTGTCT
The DNA here is from genome assembly GCF_018294505.1 of Triticum aestivum. Classification (NCBI taxonomy): domain Eukaryota; kingdom Viridiplantae; phylum Streptophyta; class Magnoliopsida; order Poales; family Poaceae; genus Triticum; species Triticum aestivum. The sequence goes on along the minus strand of NC_057803.1, from coordinate 592,112,207 downwards.
TGTGGCACGTCCCTGCTTCTACCAGCCAAAAACTGCCAAAGGCTGTACATATCCAGATTTGAAGCAAGCTTGACAGTTACCTTGTATTCCTCCTCGCTAAAATACAAGAACGAGTACAATGTAAAAACCATTACATGAACAAGCAGGTTTTGATGACAAAAAGGAAGACTGAAATGTTTTTGTCCTACCGTTTATTCCCTTTCGCGGCATTGGCAAGTTTCACGACAAATACTTTGTTCTTGAATGGCAGTGCACCAGCGGTATATAGGCTCTTTCTTCCATCATAAACAGGCAGCCTACCGTCCAAGTGTTCCTTGTACAATTTAACTAGTTCGTTGATTATTGATCTGTTCCATCCACGAGACCTCGTTTCCGGGTCAATTGTCACCTGCGCAACAGGAAGACGGTTGTTATACAGAAAATTAACCATGACCATGTGCTTGCAGAAATCAAATTATTCACCCACTTTTGAAGGTGAAAATTAACCATGATCATGTGCTTGCAGAAATTATTCACCCACTTTTGAAGGTGAAAATTAAACATGATCATGTGCTTGGAGAAATTATTCACCCACTTTTGAAGGTGAAACCTTAAACATGATCATGTGCTTGGAGAAATTATTCACCCACTTTTGAAGGTGAAACCTTAAATTTGCATGAAACTTGTAAGTTGGCTGATTTTGGTATCTGCTTGTTTCTTTAATAACGTTTGGATTAGCTAAGACATGTGATTGGTTCTATTTTGATCCAAATCCACTTGATGGTTCAAAATACATACAGCTTACAATACAACGAATTCAATTCACAAGGTCAACCCATGCATGTCAAAAACAAATGCACAAAGATACGCGCGCCAAAATATTCAGAAATACTCCCTCCGTAAAGAAATATAAATGAACATTTACGAATATATCACCGAACAGGTTCAAGCATACGTACATCGTAATGGTAGATCTCCTTGTCGGCGACCTGCACGAGGAAATGGTTGGCGCGGACGCGGCACCTCCTCCCGATGGTCCCGAACCCCGGCCGCGCCGGGAACTTCTCCGCCTTGCTCGACACCGGCGGCAGACTGGCCGGCGCCGCCGGCACCCGAGGCTCCATGGCGACCCTCCGCTGCTCCTCTGCTGCCACCGGAGCCGAGGAAGACGACGACGGCCGCTCGCCTGCGGCCTTAGAGAGCACCATCTTCCGCTCCACCTCGGCACCCAGCACCTCCACCGTCGGGGTCGGGGCCGCCACTTGCTGGCCGGCTCGGCCTGGTCCAGTGCCACCGTAACGCGGGTCGTGCTCACCCACCGCGGCGACGCCACCCCGCCCGCCAGCTGCAGGCTGCGAGGGCGACGAGGGGTAGCCGCCGCCGCCTCGACCACCTCGGCCTCTCGCCGCGTCGTCGCGATGGCCACCGCGCTCGCCGCCTCGGCCCCTCCCTCGGCCGTCCCCGCCGCGTCCGCCATGTGGCTCCTGCTCTCCGGAGCGACCGCGCGGCGCGTGGCCGTGTCCTCCGCGGCCGCGCTCGCCCCCGGCCTCCTCCCCTCGGCCCCTCCCTCGGCCGCCACCACCACCCCGCCCGCGGCCACCCTCCTTCGCTCCGGACGACTCGCCGCCGCGGCCGTGGCCGCCTCTACCTCGTGAAGACATGGACAAGCTAGGACCAAACCCTACCCAAGGAGTTGGCAGAAGAGAAGGTACGAAGCTCAAGCGGCCTGGACGACGAAGCTATATAGAAAGACGGGCTCGGAGATGTATCGGGGAAAGAGAAACGGCGATGACATGTGGAGCCCGCGTGTCAGGGACCCGGAGCGGCGCGATCGGTCAGGGGTCTCCCCGCATTCTCTTCTCCCCCTCGCGCGCTCGCGGAACGAGGAGATCTTTCGGGTCGGCGCGCGCGGGGGCACGTTCTCGCACCCCCGCCACGTCTAATCGCCATTAAGAGCACGCTGCAGCGGAGGCAATGATGGAGAATTATCGGGGCGCGGGGCGGCCTAGCAAAGCATGCAGCCCACGTCGCCCATCCTAGCCAAATCGTGCTACTACTAGTAGGAGTACTCGCCGTGGAGAAAACAATCGGTTATTTACGTGGCAGTGCACATGTCCGCAAGTGCGTACAGACCCTCGCCGTGGGTTTTGATCTCGACTTCGCCGTTTGGAGCCAACGCATCCGTCGTCGTTCGATCCGGCATACTTAGAGCAGCTTTAACGGGCTAACTTAAACGGCGGCGTTTTTGTCCGCTTTTTATTTATTTGAGTCAGCCGCCTGCCGGTATCCGCCCCGTTTTAGATTTGGGTCGACAGTGCATCCAACGTGACCATCCATATGAGCGGGCGTGGCCGGCTGTCCGCCTTATTTTAACAAATAGTTTATTTTTGCATTGTTTCACGCACAACTTTTACATTCAAACATATAGTCTAACGTAGTTTTGACCGAATAAAATAGTATAGTTTTACAAACCAAATAAAAGTAAAAATGCCTCGTATAGTTTTGCAAGCCCAATAAAGAATATACATCTATTTGTTGCCAACATGAGCCCACATATACTCAACCAAATCAATTTGCAGTTGCACGTCAGTTTCCTAATCACGCATGTCATGATGAAATTGGATGAACTGTTCAAACGTTGCCGCTCATCCATGCTCAGACACAACATTCTCACACTGAAACTGGAACCCTTGATCGTACAGACGTTCCAGACGCTCATCTTCTATGATCATATTATGCATGATCACACAAGCAGTCATCACCTCCCATAGTTTCTGCGTGCTCCAGGTATTAGCAGGATACCGAACAATGCCCCATCGAGATTGCAAAACACCAAAGGCACGCTCGACGTCCTTCCTAGCACTCTCTTGCTTTTGAGCAAATCTTTTCTTCTTATCTCCGACAGGGTTGGGGATTGTATTCACAATAGTGGTCCACTAAGGATAGATACCGTCACCCAGGTAGTATCTTTCATCGTAGTTGTGGCCTTTGATAGTAAAGTTCACCGGCGGGTTGTTGCCTTCGGCAAGCCTAGCAAACACCGGCGAGGGCTGAAGCACGTTGATATCATTGTGATCCAGCCATGCCAAAAAAAAAGAGTGCCAGATCTAGAGATCTTGAGACACCATGGCCTCTAGTATGACAGTGCAAGCCCTGACATGACCCTTATACTGCCCTTGCCAAGGAGAAGGACAGTTCTTCCACTCTCAGTGCATGCAGTCTATGCTGCTAAGCATCCCTGGGAAGCCCCCGTTGGCATTCATCGCCAACAAATGGGTTGTATCTTCAAGAGTCGACTCTCTCAAGTACTCAGGGCCAAACATAGCAATAATAGCCTTGTAGAACTTATACAGGGAGTTTAGGCATGTAGACTCGCTCATACGGACATGCTCATCAATGAGATCACCGGGCACTCCGTATGCAAAGCATACGTATGGCAGCAGTGCATTTGTGATAAGAGCATAAACCAATCTTTCTAACGGCATCCTTCTTGCACTCAAAATAGTCATCAGAGCCGATCACCCCTCTCTAATACGGTTTAAAAGATGCCTACTCATACGGAAACAACAGCGGAATTTCTGATGTTTGAACAACGGATTTGTTGTATCAAAGTAGTCCTTCCAAAGAAGGAGACACCCGCTCTCTCGGTTGTGATTTAACGCCGAAAGGTGGCCCAGAATAGAGCCATGGAACAACCACCGCTGGCTAATGAGGTGGTGATGGACCAACACGGCATCCAATATCTCCTCCTCGTCATCGGACGACGAATAGTCGGAGTCGCAAAGGAAATTGTGAAAAAAGAACTCGTTGGTGGAGTCCATTTTGTACCTTCGTAAACTGTCGAAGAGCTTGCGGGCGTCGACAAAGGAGATGGCCAGCGAAGGGAGTCACGACGCGCACGGACCAGCTAGTTGCCCTGTCGGCGTCCAACGAGCGTGCCGGTGAGGATCTGGCCGGGGCGGCGAGGCGGCTTCTGTGTCGGGGGGGGTGGGAAACTGTCGATTCCCCGGCGACAAGACGGCAGTGGCGGGTGACGTGGGAGGTGGCGGTGTTGCTGAGCTGATGTTGCGGCGCTGGCAGCTGGCAGAGTCACCGGAAAAAATGGGCGGCGACATCGGCGACGAAGGGGGCGGGCGAGGGTTTGCTGTATGGGGAGAGGCCAATGTGCCACCGACTAGCGGGCCTGGGGAAAGGAGAAGGCAAGCGCGTGCGTCCGTCTTGTGTCCGCGCCGACACAAATCCGGCTAAAAAATGGACTGGGAATGGGTCGCCCGCGGAAGAAAAGCGGACGCGTGTCCGTTTGGGTCGGCGCGTTGGGCCGACTTTTTTGTCCGCGCCAACCCAAACGGACGCCCGCACACGAAATGGGTCGCCCCGTTGGGGTTGCTCTTAATCTTGATGCACAGATAATGGCCACGTCATTACCAAGATTCGTTTGATCCAAAGGCCGAATGGGCGAACGCCTCGACCCGCCACTTCCTCTCCCCTCACTCACGAAGCGGTTGCCCCCATGATATGTCTCCGTCGTATCTATAATTTTTTATTGTTCCATGCCAATATTCTACAACTTTCATATACTTTTGGCAACTTTTTATACTATTTTTAGGACTAACATATTGATTCAGTGCCCAGTGTCAGTCCCTGTTTGTTGCATGTTTTTTGTTTCGCGGAAAATCCATATCAAACGGAGTCCAAACGGGATAAAAATGGACGGAGAATATTTTGGGAATATTTGTGAAATATGGGAAGAAGAATCAACGCGAGAAGGTGCCCGAGGGGGCCACGAGGCAGGGGGCGCGCCCCTGATCCTCGTGGGCCCCTCGTAAGGCGGTTGCTTCTCTTCTTTGGCCGCAAGAAAGCTAATTTTCGGAGAAAAATCTGGGCGAAGGTTTCAATCCAATCGGAGTTACGGATCTCCGGATATATAAGAAATGGTGAAAGGGCAGAATCCCAAAGCGCAGAAACAGAGAGAGACAAAGAGACAGATCCAAGCTCAGAGGGGCTTTCGCCCCTCCCATGCCATGGAGACCAAGGACCAAAGGAGAAATCCTTCTCCCATCTAGGGAGGAGGTCAAGGAAGAAGAAGGAGAAGGGGGCGCTGGAACTGTTGGGGAACGTAGTAGAATTTAAAAATTTTCTACGCATCACCAAGATCAATCTATGGAGTCTTCTAGCAACGAGAGGAAAGGAGTGCATCTACATACCCTTGTAGATCGCGAGCGGAAGCGTTCAAGAGAACGGGGTTGATGGAGTCATACTCGTCGTGATCCAAATCACCGATGACCGAGCGCCGAACGGACGGCACCTCCGTGTTCAACACACGTACGGTTGGGGAAGACGTCTCCTCCTTCTTGATCCAACAAGGGGGAAGGAGAGGTTGATGGATATCCAGCAGCACGACGGCGTGGTGGTGGAAGCAGCGGGATCTCGGCAGGGCTTCGCCAAGCTCTAACGAGAGGGAGAGGTGTTACGGGGGGTAAGAGGGAGGTGCCAGGGGCTTGGGTGCGCAGCCCTCCCTCCCCCCTCTTTATATAGGGTCCAGGGAGGGCGCCGGCCCCTCTAGATCCCATCTAGATGGGGGGTGGCGGCCAAGGGGGTGGCTTGCCCCCCAAGCCAAGTGAGGCGCCCCCACCCCTAGGGTTTCCAACCCTAGGCGCAGGGGGAGGCCCAAGGGGGGGCGCACCAGCCCATCAGGGGCTGGTTCCCCTCCCACTTCAGCCCATGGGGCCCTCCGGGATAGGTGGCCCCACCCGGTGGACCCCCGGGACCCTTCTGGTGGTCCCGGTACAATACCGGTGACCCTCGAAACTTTTCCGGTGGCCGAAACTGGACTTCCTATATACAATTCTTCACCTTCGGACTATTCTGGAACTTCTCATGACGTCCGGGATCTCATCCGGGACTCCGAACAACTTTCGGGTTACCGGATACTAATATCTCAACAACCCTAGCGTCACCGAACCTTAAGTGTGTAGACCCTACGGGTTCGGGAGACACGCAGACATGACTGAGACGACTCTTCGGTCAATAACCAACAGCGGGATCTGGATACCCATGTTGGCTCCCACATACTCCTCCATGATCTCATCGGATGAACCACGATGTCGAGGATTCAATCAATCCCGTATACGATTCCCTTTGTCAATCTATACGTTACTCGCATGAGACTCGATCGTCGGTATCCCAATACCTCATTCAATCTTGTTACCGACAAGTCACTTTACTCGTACCGTAATGCATGATCCCGTGATCAACCACTTGGTCACATTGAGCTCATTATGATGATGCATTACCGAGTGGGCCCAAAGATACCTCTCCGTCATACGGAGTGATAAATCCCAGTCTCGATTCGTGCCAACCCAACACACACTTTCGGAGATACCCGTAGTGCACCTTTATAGTCACCGAGTTACATTGTGACGTTTGACACACCCAAAGCAGTCCTACGGCATCCGGGAGTTGCACAATCTCATGGTCTAAGGAAATAATACTTGACATTCGGAAAAGCTCTAGCAAACGAACTACACGATCTTGTGCTATGCTTAGGATTGGGTCTTGTCCATCACATCATTCTCCTAATGATGTGATCCCGTTATCAATGACATCTAATGTCCATAGTCAGGAAACCATGACTATCTTTTGATCAACGAGCTAGTCAACTAGAGGCTCACTAGGGACGTGTTGTGGTCTATGTATTCACACATGTATTACGATTTCCGGATAACACAATTATAGCATGAACAATAGACAATTATCATGAACAAGGAAATATAATAATAACCATTTTATTATTGCCTCTAGGGCATATTTCTAACAGTCTCCCACTTTCACTAGAGTCAATAATCTAGTTACATTGTGATGAATCGAACACCCATAGAGTTCTGGTGTTGATCATGTTTTGCTCTAGGGAGAGGTTTAGTCAACGGATCTGCTACATTCAGGTCCGTATGTACTATACAAATATCTATGTCTCCATTTTGAATACTTTCACGAATGGAGTTGAAGCGACGCTTGATATGCCTGGTCTTCCTGTGAAACCTGGGATCCTTGGCAAGGGCAATAGTTCCAGTGTTGTCACAGAAGAGAGTCATCGGGCCCGACGCATTGGGAATGACTCCTAGGTCGGTAATGAACTCCTTCACCCAGATTGCTTCTTGTGCTGCCTCCGAAGCTGCCATGTACTCCGCTTCACATGTAGATCCCGCCACAACGCTTTGCTTGCAACTGCACCAGCTTACTGCCCCACCATTCAAAATATACACGTATCCGGTTTGTGACTTAGAGTCATCCAGATCTGTGTCAAAGCTAGCATCGATGTAACCCTTTACGACGAGCTCTTCGTCACCTCCATAAACGAGAAACATATCCTTAGTCCTCTTCAGGTACTTCAGGATATTCTTGACCATTGTCCAGTGTTCTATGCCGGGATTACTTTGGTACCTTCCTACCAAACTTACGACAAGGTTTACATCAGGTCTGGTACACAACATGGCATACATAATAGACCCTATGACCGAGGCATAGGGGACGACACTCATCTTTTCTCTATCTTCTGTCGTGGTCGGGCATTGAGTCGTGCTCAATTGCACACCTTGCAATACAGGTAAGAACCCCTTCTTGGACTGATCCATATTGAACTTCTTCACTATCTTGTCAAGGTACGTACTTTGTGAAAGACCAATGAGGCGTCTCGATCTATCTCTATAGATTTTGATGCCTAAAATATAAGCAGCTTCTCCAAGGTCCTTCATTGAAAAACACTTGTTCAAGTAGGCCTTTATGCTTTCCAAGAATTCTATATCATTTCCCATCAACAGTATGTCATCCACATATAATATGAGAAATGCTACGGATCTCCCACTCACTTTTTGTAAACACAGGCTTCTCCATAAGTCTGTGTAAACCCAAACGCTTTGATCATCTCATCAAATCGAATATTCCAACTCCGAGATGCTTGCACCAGCCCATAGATTGAGCGTTGGAGCTTGCACACCTTGTTAGCATTCTTAGGATCGACAAAACCTTCCGGCTGCATCATATACAATTCTTCCTTAAGAAAACCGTTAAGGAATGTCGTTTTGACATCCATTTGCCATATCTCATAATCATAGAATGCGGCAATTGCTAACATGATTCGGACGGACTTCAGCTTCGCTACGGGTAAGAAAGTCTCATCGTAGTCAACCCCTTGAACTTGTCGATAACCCTTAGCGACGAGTCGAGCCTTGTAGATGGTCACATTACCATTTGCGTCTGTCTTCTTCTTAAAGATCCATTTATTTTCTATGGCTCGCCGATCATCGGGCAAGTCAGTCAAAGTCCATACTTTGTTTTCATACATGGATCCTATCTCGGATTTCATGGCTTCTAGCCATTTGTCGGAATCTGGGCCCGCCTTCGCTTGCTCATAGTTCGAAGGTTCACTATTGTCTAACAACATGATTTCCAAGACAGGGTTGTCGTACCACTCTGGTGCGGAACGTGTCCTTGTGGACCTACGAAGTTCAGTAGCAACTTGATCTGAAGTTTCATGATCATCATCATTAACTTCCTCTCTAGTCGGTGTAGGCACCTTAGGAACATTTTCCTAAGTTGTGCCACTTTCCGGTTCAAGAGGTAATACTTCATCAAGTTCTACTTTCCTCCCACTTACTTCTTTCGAGAGAAACTCTTTCTCTAGAAAGGATCCATTCTTGGCAATAAAGATCTTGCATTTGGATCTGAGGTAGAAGGTATACCCAATAGTTTCTTTAGGGTATCCTATGAAGACGCATTTTTCCGACTTGGGTTCGAGCTTTTCAGGTTGAAGTTTCTTGACATAAGCATCGCATCCCCAAACTTTTATAAATGACAGCTTAGGTTTCTTCCCAAACCATAATTCATACGGTGTCATTTCAACGGATTTCGACGGAGCCCTATTTAAAGTGAATGCGACAGTCTCTAAAGCATAGCCCCAAAAAGAGAGCGGTAGATCGGTAGGAGACATCATAAATCGCACCATATCCAATAGAGTGCGATTACGACGTTCGGACACACCATTTCGCTGAGGTGTTCCAGGCGGCGTGAGTTGTGAAACTATTCCACATTTCCTTAAGTGTGTGCCAAATTCGTGACTCAAATATTCCCCTCCATGATCTGATCGTAAGAACTTTATTTTCCTGTCACGTTGATTCTCAACCTCTGAAATTCCTTGAACTTTTCAAAGGTCTCAGACTTGTGTTTCATTAAGTAGACATACCCATATCTACTCAAGTCATCAGTGAGAGTGAGAACATAACGATAGCCACTGCGAACCTCAACACTCATTGGACCGCACACATCAGTATGTATGATTTCCAATAAGTTGGTTGCTTGCTCCATTATTCCTGAGAACGGAGTCTTGATCATTTTACCCATGAGGCATGGTTCGCACGTGTCAAATGATTCGTAATCAAGAGACTCGAAAAGTCCATCTGCATGGAGCTTCTTCATGCGTTTGACACCTATGTGACCAAGGCGGCAGTGCCACAAGTATGTGGGACTATCATTATCAACCTTACATCTTCTGGTATTCACACTATGAATATGTGTAACATTACGCTCAAGATTCATTAAGAATAAACCATTCACCAGCGGGGCATGACCATAAAACATATCTCTCATATAAATAGAACAACCATTATTCGTGGATTTAAATGAGTAGCCATCTCGAATTAAACGAGATCTTGATACAATGTTCATGCTCAAAGTTGGCACTAAATAACAATTATTGAGGTTTAAAACTAATCCCGTAGGTAAATGTAGAGGTAGCTGTAACGCCCTCGATGCGGCTATAGCTCCCACGTGTCGAGGCACGACTTAGAGACATAACCGCATTGAAAGCAATGTCGCAAGTCAGGCAATCATTACAACATCCCATGTAATATATAATAAAAAGGGGGAGGAACATAGTTGGCTTACACTCGCCATGTCACATCAAAGTACAGAAATAACATCCATCATACAAACACTCATGGCCCGACTACGGCGCCAAAATAGAAGAAAACCCAACATGCGACAAGGCCCTGAATCGAACCCCAACTAGGCACCACTACTGATCATCAGGAAAGGAAACATAATAACGCTGAGAGTCCTCGTCGAACTCCCACTTGAGCTCGTACTCGTCACGTGGAGCGGAATCACCTGGACCTGCATCTGGAGTTATAGTATCTGTGAGCCACAGGGACTCAGCAATCTCGCACCCTCGTGATCAAGACTATTTAAGCTTATAGGAAGGGTAAGGCAAATATAAGTGGAGCTACAGCAAGCGACTAGCATATATGGTGGCTAACTTATTCGCAAAGGAGAGCGAGAAGAGGAGGCAAAGTGCGAGCGAGAAGCTAGAAGGAACAACCTGCGCAAACATAACTCCAACACCGTGTCCACTTCCCGGACTCCGCCGAGAAGAGGCCATCACGACAACGCACTCAGTTGATTCATTTTAATTAATTAAGGTTTAAGTTACCTACAATCAGACATTAACAAATTCCTATCCGCCCATAACCGCGGGCACGGCTTTCGAAAGTTCAATCCCTGCAGGGGAGTCCCAACTTAGCCCATGACAAGCTCTCACAGTCAATGAAGGAATAGACCTCCTCCCAAGACGTTCCGATCAGACTCGGTATCTCGGTAACTCAAGACACTTCGACAGGTTAAAACAAGACCAACAACACCGCCCGAATGTGCCGACAAATCCCGATAGGAGCTGCACATATCTCTTTCTCAGGGCACACTCAGATGAGCAATACGACGGGTAGGCCAGCCCAGAGTTGCCCCTGGTAGCCCCGGACATCGCTCGGTTGGACCAACACTCAGAGGAGCACTGGCCCGGGGGGGGGGGGTAAAATAAGATGACCCTTGAGTCTGCAGAACCCAAGGGAAAGAAAAGGCTAGGTGGCGAATGGTAAAACCAATGTTGGGCATTGCTGGAAAAGCTTTAATCAAGGCGAACTATCAAGGGGTTCCCATTATAACCCAACCGCGTAAGGAACGCAAAATCCGGGAACATAACACCGATATGACGGAAACTAGGGCGGCAAGAGTGGAACAAAACACTAGGCGAGAGGCCGAGCCTTCCACCCTTTACCAAGTATATAGATGCATTAAGATAACATAGCAAGATAATGATATCCCAACAAGTATTTAAATGTCCCAACAAGGAACGGCTCCAATCTTCACCTGCAACTAGCAACGCTATAAGAGGGGCTGAGCAAAGCGATAACATAGCCAATCAACGGTTTGCTAGGACATGGTGGATTAGAGTTTCAACATGGCAATTGGGAGGCTGACAAGCAAAAGGTAGGCATCGTAGCATTGGCATAGCAAGAGCGAGCAAACTAGCATAGCAAAGATAGTAGTGATTTCGAGGGTATGATCATCTTGCCTACACAGTTGTCAGAGTTGACTGGATCCTCACAAGCAAACTCAACGGGCTCCTCGGTAGCAAACTCGTCTCCCGGCTCTACCCAACAAGACAAACAATTAACAAGGGTACAATCAACCATGTACAAGTCCAAGCAATATGATGAAATGATGATATGCTATGCGGGATGCGATGCGAGATGCAAAATGCAAGATATGACAGGAAATGCATGAACCTGGCCTCAACTTGGAATCCCAAGGGTGGCACTAGAAAGATAAGATGAAATCGCTTGAAAACGATATAAAGATCATCGGAATCGGAGTTACGGTTTGGAAATGGCAAGCGTTTTAAGATATGACACCGGTCTGCGATTTACAGCAAGTAGGCATCTAAACGCAATGCAACGAATATGCTACAGCCACCAAACATGACAACAAAATACATGGCAGTGATGCACACAAGATGCTTAACAAAAGACTAGCACTGAGCCACGGCCAATTCATCCATTATGAGGTTCAAACAAGCATGGCAAAAACGCAAATGCAAAACAGATTCCAAACTTAGTGAAATTAACACTTGTCTGAAATTTCAGATCACGAAGCCCTCTTCGAAGCAGCAAAACAACATGATACATGACCTGATTAAGATAAGTAAGAACATGGCATGTAGCTACTCAACAAGCTTAACAAAAGTCCCTAAGTGACCTGAGGCCAAAAGGGATCACAAAATATACTAACGGGCACACGAACATAGCTAAAACACAATCAGTTTTCAGACTTAGTGAAAACTGAGACATGCTGAAATATAACTCACGAAGCTGAAAACTGAGACAAGCTGAACATATGGCATCATGAACTAAATAATCCCAGACTTAGTGAAAACAACTAAGTCCCTGAAAATAGATTACCGGGTGCCTCACTTTGCAAGCTTGCACAAGTCACCACACACATCCTAAAAATGCATGGGTTGCACCTATGGAAAGAAGACAAAATGCTTAACAAAACATATGAAGGACTCACAGGCATAGCATGCACACAATAATCATGGCAAAAATGACAAAAGTCTAAGATGGACTAGCAGATTTGACAATTCACTCACGAAGCCTCCTTCTAACAGCATTTTGGGCATCAAGATGAACTCAAATGAAAATGATGCAATGGAATGAAATGATGTACTCGTCGAGACGAACATTTTGATATACTATATGTCCAAAACGGAGCTACGGATGCGGAGTTATCACTGGTCAAAGTATGCCCGAAAAACTAGGGTTCGGGAGAGAAAGTCAACCGCCTCCTTCTAGATCTCAGATCCAGCACGCTTCCCGAGGAGGTCGCCGGGGTTCGCCGGAATAGTGGTGGCTGGACTGTGGAGGAGCTCGCCGGGGACTTGCTGGCATCGGCGGGCGGCGAGGTCCGCGCTGGAGGAGGCGGTGGCCCGGGGCGGCGAGGAGGCGCACGGCGGAGCCGGCTCGGGCGTGGGGCGGCGGCCACCGGCCGGCGGAGAGGCGAGGTCGCCCGCGGTGGCGCGGTGCGGCCCGTGGCGGCGCCGGCCACCGGGCAAGAAGACGAAGGGAGGCGGGCGCGCGGGACGAAGGGCGGCGGCGGCTCGGGCCTCGGGGGCTCTCCCCGGGCCGAGCGGGCTTCGGCGGCGGCGCGGGCAGGCGTGCCACGTGGCGATCGGCGGGTGGCTGGGCGCGGCGGCGGACGTTGTCCGGTCCGCTCCGGACACGTCCGTCGGCGGCGGATCTGGAAATTTCTTTTAGGGTAGGGTTTCGGGGAAGGAGATGATCCGAAAATGGAGGGGGCTATTTATAGGCATAGGTGGAGCTAGGAGAGTCCAAATGAGGTGCGGTTTTCTGCCACGCGATCTTGATCGAACGCTCTAGGACATGGAGCAGAGTTTGGTGGGTTTTGGGCCAAAATGGAGGGGTGTTGGGCTGCAACACACACGAGGCCTTTTCGGTCCCTCGGTTAACCGTTGGAGTATCAAACGAAGTCCAAATGATACGAAACTTGACAGGCGGTCTACCGGTAGTCAACCAAGGCCGCTTGGCAAGTCTCGGTCCAATCCGGAAATGTTTAATCCCCACACACGAAAGAAAGCTAGAAATGACCACCGGAGGAGAACGAAGCGCCGGAATGCAAAACAGACAACGGGGAAAAAGCTCGAATGCATGAGATGAACACGTATGCAAATGCAATGCACATGATGACATGATATGAGATGCATGACAACGAAAACAACACACGGAGACAGAGACCCGAACCCGAGAAATAAATATAACTTAACGCCGGAAATGGCAAGAGTTGGAGTACAAATTGGGAAAGTTACATCCGGGGTGTTACAACACTCCACCACTACGAAAAGATCTCGTCCCGAGATCTAGGACTGAAAGAACTCCGGGTACTCAGAACGGAGGTGATCCTCGCATTCCCAGGTAGCTTCACGGTCGGAATGGTGTGACCACTTGACTTTGAGAAATTTGATTGACTTGTTGCGAGTCTTGCGTTCAGTCTCTTCAAGAATAGCAACTGGGTGCTCACGATAAGAGAGATCTTCTTGGAGCTCAATGTCCTCGAAGTTGACGGTGCGGTCAGGAGTCTTGAAGCACTTTCGAAGCTGAGAGACATGGAACACGTCATGAACATTTGCAAAGTTTGAAGGAAGCTCGAGTTGATAGGCGAGGTCGCCTCTCTTGCTGACAATCTTGAAAGGTCCCATGTATCTAGGGGCAAGCTTACCTTTGATACCAAAGCAACGAGTACCTTTCATAGGAGAGACACGGAGGTAAACATGATCTCTGATCTCAAAAGCCAAATCACGGTGCTTACTATCATAGTAGCTCTTCTGGCGGGATTGGGCTGCTTTGAGGTTATCACGAATGACTTTGCACATTTCTTCTGCTTCTGTGATTAAGTCATTACCCAGCAGCTGACGTTCACCGGTTTCAGACCAGTTGAGAGGTGTACGACACTTCCTGCCATACAGAATTTCAAATGGGGCCTTGCCCGAACTTGCTTGAAAACTGTTGTTATAGGAGAATTCAACATAAGGAAGACAATCCTCCCACTTCATGCCGAAGGAGATCACACAAGCCCTGAGCATATCTTCAAGAATCTGGTTGACACGCTCGACTTGACCGCTTGTTTGAGGATGGAAAGCAGTGCTGAAGCGGATGTTAGTGCCCATGGCCTTCTGGAAAGAATCCCAAAACTTCGAGGTAAAAATGCTGCCACGGTCTGAAGATATCACTTGAGGAATACTATGCAGAGAGACAATACGAGAGGTATAGAGTTCCGCCAATTGAGCTGCAGTGGTCGACTCTTTGATAGGCAGAAAGTGAGCCACTTTGGTGAGTTTATCGATGACAACAAATATAGCATCATTGCCACGCTTGGACTTTGGAAACCCAGTCACGAAGTCCATCTCAATGTGGTCAAACTTCCATTCTAGAATGGCAAGAGGTTGGAGGAGACCTGCTGGCCTTTGGTGTTCTGCCTTCACTCTTCTGCAGACATCACACTCGTTCACGAATTGAGCGATCTCGCGCTTCATTCGAGTCCACCAATAAACTTGCTTGAGGTCTTGATACATCTTCGTGCTTCCAGGGTGGATGGAGAGGAGAGAATTGTGAGCCTCGTTCATGATCACTTTACGAAGTTCACCTTTGGGCACAACAATACGATCCTCGAAGAAGAGAGTGTCCTTGTCATCAAGGCAGTAGCACTTGTACTTGGACTGACTCTTGGCAATCCCAATCTTCACCTTTTTCACCATAGCATCAAGAAGCTGGGCTTGGCGAATCTGGTCTTCTAAGGTAGGAGAGACTTGAAGGTTGGTGAGGAAACCTTGAGGAACAACTTGCAGATTAAGTTTGCGGCAAGCCTCACAAAGCTCGGGTTGATAAGGCTTGAGAATCAGACTGTTGCAGTAGGCCTTTCTGCTCAAAGCGTCAGCAATCACATTGGCCTTGCCTGGAGTATACTCAATACTCGGATTATACTCTTGAATCATTTCGACCCATCGAGTTTGCCTTAGGTTGAGATTAGGCTAAGTGAAGATGTACTTGAGACTCTTGTGATCAGTGAAAATGTCCACTTTTCTTTCCAATAGAAGATGTCTCCAAGTCAAAAGAGCATGCACAACTGCCGCCAACTCAAGATCATGAGTGGGGTAGTTCTTCTCATTAGGCTTCAACTGGCGAGATGTATAAGCAACAACTTTCTTCTCTTGCATCAATACTGCGCCAAGACCTTGGAGAGAGGCATCACAAAAGACCTCGTACGGCTTGGATTCATCAGGCAGAGTCAGAACTGGAGCAGTGATCAACTTCTCTTTCAAAGTGTTGAAAGCAATATCACACTCCGGAGACCAAACGTACTTGACGTGCTTCTGAAGAAGATTTGAGAGAGGCTTCGCGATCTTAGAAAAGTTTTCAACGAATCTTCAGCAATAACTTGCGAGACCGAGAAAACTGCGGAGTTGCTTCACATTCTGAGGAGGTTCCCAATTCACAATTGCGGATACCTTCTCGGGATTCACGGAAATGCCCTTGGCAGAGATGATATGACCAAGATAAAGAACCTCATTGAGCCAAAATTCACACTTGGAGAACTTGGCATAGAACTGATGTTCCCTGAGCTTATCAAAAACCAAACGCAAGTGCTTGGCATGATCTTCCTTGTTCTTGGAGAAAACCAGAATGTCGTCGAGATAGACCAAAACGAAGTCATTGGTGTAGGCGTTGAAGATGAAATTCATCATGCGAGAGAACGTCGGAGGAGCGTTGGCGAGGCCAAAAGACATGACAGTGTATTTGTATGAACCAAAGCTTGTTCTGAATGCTGTCTTGGGAATATCTTCTTCACGAATGCGAATCTGGTGATAACCCATATGGAGATCAAGCTTGGAGAATACTTGGGCACCTTTGAGTTGTTCGAACAGCTCATTGATGTTGGGAAGTGGGTATTTGTTCTTGATGGTCTTCTTATTCACCGGACGGTAATCAACACAAAGTCGGTCCGTTCCATCCTTCTTCTTCACAAAAAGAACACCACAACCCCACGGAGAAGAACTAGGCCGGATAAGACCCATTCTTTCTTGCTCATTGAGTTGCTTCTTCAGCTCCTTCAACTCTTCAGGTCCGAGCTTGTAAGGACGTTTGCACACAGGTTCCGTACCGGGCTCAAGATCAATAACAAATTCAACTGGCCGGTGCGGAGGCATTCCTGGGAGCTCTTCTGGAAAGACGTCTTGATATTCGCAAATGACTGGAATGTGAGCGATAGCATCCAATTCACCCTTCTCATTGAGAGAAAACAGATGGATAGTATTATCCCGAGCGGCAAAGATAATTACATCCTCAGACGAATGAGTCAATTGAATCTGCCTGGCTGCACAGTCAAGCTGAGCCTTGTGCTTAGAAAGCTAATCCATCCCGAGAATAAGATCAATATCCGAGTTACCAAGCACCATAGGAGAAGAAAGAAACTTGTAGTCACCCAATGTGATAGAAACATCCGGAGCCATCATTTTGGTGTTCATGAACAAACCCGGAGAAGAAACCGCTATCGGCTTAGGAAAATCAATAGTATGCACATCATGCATGGATGCAAAAGGCTTCGACAAAAATGATAAAGATGCACCAGTGTCAAAAAGAACTCTTGCGGGAATGTCATTAACAGGAAGGTTACCCATGATCACATCTGGTGATTCCTCTGCCTGAGCTGCATTCAGCAAGTTGACCTTGGCGGACTTGGGGTTATGCTTGACCACAGCTGTACTTGCCGATCTCATAGGAGGAGGAGGAAGACGCCTCTGGTTGAAACACTTGTTGGCATAGTGACCCTTCTGTTGGCACTTGTTGCACGTGACCTCTGAAAGTGGACGGTGATACGGAGCACTCGATCTTGGAGCTTGAGACGAAGTCTTGTTGTGAAAGCCTGGGTTGGGTGGGTGGGAAGAACCACTGCCACCTTTGCTCTTCTGCTGAAATGGCTGACGGAACAGAGGAGGAGGAAGCCAAAACTTCTGCTGCTTGGCCACTTGAGTAGAGGAAGAAGGAGTAACATCTCTGACTCGCTTCCTGGAAGCATTACACCTCAATTGAGCAGCCTCTTGCTTCAGTGCCATGTTGTAGAACTCATCGTACCTCAAGGGCTCAAAGAGAACAAGGGTGAGCTGAATATCTTCTCTAAGACCATCTCTGAACTGATATATCATGCTCTTCTCATCAGGCACGTCCTGCTTGGCAAAGCGGGCAAGCTTCTGGAACAACTTGTTGCAGTCATAGACAGACAAAGAGCCTTGCTTCAGATTGCGGAATTCCTCACGCTTGCTTTCAACCACGCTCTGCGGAATATGATGAGCTCGGAAATCTCGACGGAAATCATCCCAAGTGATAACACGTCCAACTCTGGAATCCTTGTACTGCTGGAACCATTCTGCAGCTTGATCTTTGAGTTGGAAGGAAGCAAACTTGACAAAGTCCTCAGGCCTGACATTGCTGCACTCGAAATGCTTACACAGATCCACAAGCCAATCGTCAGCATCGGTTGCCTCAACACAATTACTGAAAGTCTTTGGCCCGTTAGCAAGGAACTGGTTGAGTGTAGCAAAGTGACTCTGATTGCTGCCTTGATTCCCTTGACTGCCTTGATTGCGCTCTTGGAGAATTTGCATGATCAGCTGAGTGTTTGCATTGGTTGCGGCCATCACAGCTTGCCATGCCTCTGGAGGAGGTGGAGGTGGTGGCGGATCTTGATTCTGGTTCTGACTAGCACTCTTAGAGGGAGCCATCCTGAAGAGGTTGACCACCGTTAGCACATAACAGATAAATGAAGCTAAAACCAACGAAATGAAAATTGCAACATATAGTCTTCACATCCGAACAAAATGAACGAATGTATTCCTCTTGAAATGGTCACATATCCATAAATTGAGAAGCCACGTAGAATTAAGGTAGAGAAATAAATCAACAAGGTACGGATCAAGAACGAATAATCGGTAAGAAATCCCAATCTCAAACCAATATCCGTGGAAGAAGAACTAGAGCTACTAGAATTCCCACCTATGAAACTCCCGAACCTTTCCGGTTATGCAATCAGGTGTTGGGGATACATGGGAAGCATAATATCTCACCCAAACTAGCAAATCCTACATCCAGCTGTATCCATCCTTCAACACATAACCAAGAAAACTTCGGAAACCATCTACCTCAACCTTCGAAAAGCATCCGTTATACAAGTTATGGCGATACTCCCGAACTCCCGCCCCAGTACTGGGTGGCGTCGAGGTTATCTCACCAACGAACTGCATAAAAGAGATTTTCGATGTCAGCGAACATATCTCAAGTATTCCAGAATTGCAACGATAAAATTATGATGACAACACCTCAGAGCTCAACCCCCCGGGACACTTCCACTAAACCCCTGACAGGAGGCACCAAGACAATGTTCTCATCATAAGCCATCGGAACGATTCCAAGATACTCGCGTGATCCTAAAAATTTTTTAGTGAAATTTGAGAAGAGAAGAGTCAAAACTCTACGTCTGGATGCCTTACCAGAGCGATGAGGAGACTGGGAAGTAAAAAGAATTCCTAAGCTCTCCGATATATAATTCCTAAAGACTCAAAACATTTTTCTAGACACAACTCGGCTGCTAAAAACGATCAAGCAATGGGGCTCCTAAGGTCGGGGAAGGCTCTGATTACCAACTTGTAACGCCCTCGATGCGGCTATAGCTCCCACGTGTCGAGGCACGACTTAGAGACATAACCGCATTGAAAGCAATGTCGCAAGTCAGGCAATCATTACAACATCCCATGTAATATATAATAAAAGGGGGAGAACATAGTTGGCTTACACTCGCCACGTCACATCAAAGTACATAAATAACATCCATCATACAAACACTCATGGCCCGACTACGGCGCCAAAATAGAAGAAAACCCAACATGCGACAAGGCCCTGAATCGAACCCCAACTAGGCACCACTACTGATCATCGGGAAAGGAAACATAATAACGCTGAGAGTCCTCGTCGAACTCCCACTTGAGCTCGTACTCGTCACCTGGAGCGGAATCACCTGGACCTGCATCTGGAGTTATAGTATCTGTGAGCCACAGGGACTCAGCAATCTCGCACCCTCGCGATCAAGACTATTTAAGCTTATAGGAAGGGTAAGGCAAATATAAGTGGAGCTGCAGCAAGCGACTAGCATATATGGTGGCTAACTTATTCGCAAAGGAGAGCGAGAAGAGGAGGCAAAGCGCGAGCGAGAAGCTAGAAGGAACAACCTGCGCAAACATAACTCCAACACCGTGTCCACTTCCCGGACTCCGCCGAGAAGAGGCCATCACGGCGACACACTCAGTTGATTCATTTTAATTAATTAAGGTTTAAGTTACCTACAATCGGACATTAACAAATTCCCATCCGCCCATAACCGCGGGCACGGCTTTCGAAAGTTCAATCCCTGCAGGGGAGTCCCAACTTAGCCCATGACAAGCTCTCACGGTCAACAAAGGAATAGACCTCCTCCCAAGACGTTCCGATCAGACTCGGTATCTCGGTAACTCAAGACACTTCGACAGGTTAAAACAAGACCAGCAACACCGCCCGAATGTGCCGATAAATCCCGATAGGAGCTGCACATATCTCTTTCTCAGGGCACACTCAGATGAGCAAGACGACGGGTAGGCCAGCCCAGAGTTGCCCCTGGTAGCCCCAGACATCGCTCGGTTGGACCAACACTCAGAGGAGCACTGGCCCGGGGGGGGGGGGGTAAAATAAGATGACCCTTGAGTCTGCAGAACCCAAGGGAAAGAAAAGGCTAGGTGGCGAATGGTAAAACCAATGTTGGGCATTGCTGGAAAAGCTTTAATCAAGGCGAACTATCAAGGGGTTCCCATTATAACCCAACCGCGTAAGGAACGCAAAATCCGGGAACATAACACCGATATGACGGAAACTAGGGCGGCAAGAGTGGAACAAAACACTAGGTGAGAGGCCGAGCCTTCCACCCTTTACCAAGTATATAGATGCATTAAGATAACATAGCAAGATAATGATATCCCAACAAGTAATTAAATGTCCCAACAAGGAACGGCCTCCAATCTTCACCTGCAACTAGCAACACTATAAGAGGGGCTGAGCAAAGCGGTAACATAGCCAATCAACGGTTTGCTAGGACATGGTGGGTTAGAGGTTTCAACATGGCAATTGGGAGGCTGACAAGCAAAAGGTAGGCATCGTAGCATTGGCATAGCAAGAGCGAGCAAACTAGCATAGCAAAGATAGTAGTGATTTCGAGGGTATGATCATCTTGCCTGCACAGTTGTCAGAGTTGACTGGATCCTCACAAGCAAACTCAACGGGCTCCTCGGTAGCGAACTCGTCTCCCGGCTCTACCCAACAAGACAAACAAGCAACAAGGATACAATCAACCACGTGCAAGACCAAGCAATATGATGAAATGATGATATGCTATGCGGGATGCGATGCGGGATGCAAAATGCAAGATATGACAGGAAATGCATGAACCTGGCCTCAACTTGGAATTCCAAGGGTGCCACTGGAAAGATGAGATGAAATTGCTTGAAAACGATATAAAGATCATCGGAATCGGAGTTACGGTTTGGAAATGGCAAGCGTTTTAAGATATGACACCGGTCTGCGATTTATAGCAAGTAGGCATCTAGATGCAATGCAATGAACATGCTACAGCCACCAAACATGACAACAAAATACATGGCAGGGATGCACACAAGATGCTTAACAAAAGACTAGCACTGAGCCACGGCCAATTCATCCATTATGAGGTTCAAACAAGCATGGCAAAAACGCAAATGCAAAACAGATTCCAGACTTAGTGAAATTAACACTTGTCTGAAATTTCAGATCACGAAGCCCTCTTCGGAGCAGCAAAACAACATGATACATGACCTGATTAAGACAAGTAAGAACATGGCATGGAGCTACTCAACAAGCTTAACAAAAGTCCCAAAGTGACCTGAGGCCAAAAGGGATCACAAAATATACTAACGGGCACACGAACATAGCTAAAACACAATCAGTTTTCAGACTTAGTGAAAACTGAGACATGCTGAAATATAACTCACGAAGGCATGTAAACGAGCTCGATGCACTCACTACGGTGCAAGTCATGGCAAGGCAAGCATACATCCATTAAGAAGGCACAAAATGCTAGCTAGACATGGCAAGAACAATGGCATAGCATGCACGGATCAACTACAATAACATCGGCAAAATCGCAAACGAGTTGACGATCTGCCCAGATTCACCACGAAGCAAAAGTAGAGCTCGATTGACTCAAGCTAGGGTGCTCCATAATTGCAAACAAAGACATGGATGGATAGAGCATAACAGGTTTAACAAAACTCCTTGACTGATCATCCTCAAAAGAGGCACGAATCACTAGGAAACAAGCTGAACATATGGCATCATGAACTAAATAACCCCAGACTTAGTGAAAACAACTAAGTCCCTGAAAATAGATTACCGGGTGCCTCACTTTGCAAGCTTGCACAAGTCACCACACACATCCTAAAAATGCATGGGTGGCACCTCTGGAAAGAAGACAAAATGCTTAACAAAACATATGAAGGACTCACAGGCATAGCATGCACACAACAATCATGGCAAAAATGACAAAAGTCTAAGATGGACTAGCAGATCTGACAATTCACTCATGAAGCCTCCTTCTAACAGCATTTTGGGCGTCAAGATGAACTCAAATGAAAATTATGCAATGGAATGGAATGATGTACTCGTCGAGACGAACATTTTGATATACTATATGTCCAAAACGGAGCTTCCGATGCGGAGTTATCACTGGTTAAAGTATGCCCGAAAAACTAGGGTTCGGGAGAGAAAGTCAACCGCCCCCTTCTAGATCTCAGATCCAGCACGCATCCCGAGGAGGTCGCCGGGGGTCGCCGGAACAGTGGCGGCCGGACTGTGGAGGAGCTCGCCGGGGACTTGCCGGCGTTGGCGGGCGGCGAGGTCGGCGCCGGAGGAGGCGGTGGCCACCGGCCGGCGGAGAGGCCAGGTCGCCCGCGGTGGCGCGGTGCGGCCCGTGGTGGTGCCGGCCAGCGGGCGCGAAGACGAAGGGCGGCGGGCGCGCGGGACGGAGGGCGGCGGTGGCTCGGGCCTCGGGAGCTCTCCCCGGGCCGAGCGGGCTTCGGCGGCGGCGCGGGCAGGCGTGCCACGTGGCGATCGGCGGGTGGCTGGGCGCGGCGGCGGACGTTGTCCGGTCCGCTCCGGACACGTCCGTCGGCGGCGGATCTGGAAATTTCTTTTAGGGTAGGGTTTCGGGGAAGGAGATGATCCAAAAATGGAGGGGGCTATTTATAGGCATAGGTGGAGCTAGGAGAGTCCAAATGAGGTGCGGTTTTCGGCCACACGATCGTGATCGAACGCTCTAGGACATGGAGCAGAGTTTGGTGGGTTTTGGGACAAAATGGAGGGGTGTTGGGCTGCAACACACACGAGGCCTTTTCGGTCCCACGGTTAACCTTTGGAGTATCAAACGAAGTCCAAATGATACGAAACTTGACAGGCGGTCTACCGGTAGTCAACCAAGGCTGCTTGGCAAGTCTCGGTCCAATCTGGAAATGTTTAATCCCCACACACGAAAGAAAGCTAGAAATGACCACCAGAGGAGAACGAAGCGCCGGAATGCAAAACAGACAACGGGGAAAAAGCTCGAATGCATGAGATGAACATGTATGCAAATGCAATGCACATGATGACATGATATGAGATGCATGACAACGAAAACAACACAAGGAGACAGAGACCCGAACCCGAGAAATAAATATAACTTAACGCCGGAAACGACAAGAGTTGGAGTACAAATTGGGAAAGTTACATCCGGGGTGTTACAGTAGCGTGCCAACGGCGATCACATTGACCTTGGAACCATTCCCGATGCGCATCGTCACCTCGTCCTTCGCCAGTCTCCGCTTATTCCACAGCTCCTGCTTGAGTACCGGTATCAAATACCCAGGAGCAACCGCACCGGTATCAAATACCCAGGAGCTACTACGAGTACGGGTAAGGTACACATCAATTACATGTATATCACATATACCTTTAGTGTTGCCGGCCTTCTTGTTTGCTAAGTATTTGGGGCAGTTACGCTTCCAGTGACCACTTCCCTTGCAATAAAAACACTCAGTCTCGGGCTTGGGTCCATTCTTTGACTTCTTCCCTGCAGCTTGCTTACCGGGCGCGGCAACCCCCTTGTCATCCTTCTTGAAGTTCTTCTTACCCTTGCCTTTCTTAAACTTAGTGGTTTTATTCACCATCAACACTTGATGTTCCTTTTTTGATCTCTACATCCACTGATTTCAACATTGAATATACCCCAGGAATGGTCTTTTCCATCCCCTGCATATTGAAGTTCATCACAAAGCTCTTGTAGCTCGGTGGAAGCGACTGAAGGATTCTATCAATGACCGCGTCATCCGGGAGATTAACTCCCAGCCGAGTCAAGCAATTGTGCAACCCAGACATTTTGAGTATGTGCTCACTGACATAACTATTTTCCTCCATTTTACAACTGAAGAACTTGTCGGAGACTTCATATCTCTCGACCCGGGCATGAGCTTGGAAAACCATTTTTAGCTCTTCGAACATCTCATATGCTCTGTGTTGCTCAAAACACTTTTGGAGCCCCGGTTCTAAGCTGTAAAGCATGCCGCACTGAACGAGGGAGTAATCATCAGCATGCTGCTGCCAAGCGTTCATAACGTCTTGGTTCTCTGGGATGGGTGCGTCACCTAGCGGTGCTTCTAGGACATAATCTTTCTTGGTAGCTATGAGGATGATCCTCAGGTTCCGGACCCAGTCCGTATAGTTGCTGCCATCATCTTTCAGCTTGGTTTTCTCTAGGAACGCGTTGAAGTTGAGGGCAACATTAGCATGGACCATTTGATCTACAAGACATATTGTAAAGATTTTAGACTAAGTTCATGATAATTAAGTTCATCTAATCAAATTATTCAATGAACTCCCACTCAGATAGACATCCCTCTACTCATCTAAGTGAAACATGATCCGAGTCAACTAGGCCGTGTGCGATCATCACGTGAGAGGGACTAGTCAACATCGGTGAACATATTCATGTTGATCGTATCTTCTATACGACTCATGCTCGACCTTTCGGTCTTTCGTGTTCCGAGGCCATGTCTGTATATGCTAGGCTCGTCAAGTCAACCTAAGTGTATTGCGTGTGTAAATCTGGCTTACACCCATTGTATTCAACGTTAGAATCTATCACACCCGATCATCACGTGGTGCTTCGAAACAACGAACCTTCGCAACGGTGCACAGTTAGGGGGAACACTTTCTTGAAATTATTACGAGGGATCATCTTATTTAAGCTACCGTCGTTCTAAGAAAATAAGATGTAAAACATGATAAACATCACATGCAATCAAATAGTGACATGATATGGCCAATATCACTTTGCTCCTTATGATCTCCATCTTTGGGGCGCCATGATCATCGTCGTCACCGGCATGACACCATGATCTCCATCATCATGATCTCCATCATCGTGTCTTCATGAAGTTGTCTCGTCATCTATTACTTCTACTACTATGGCTAACGGTTTAGCAATAAAGTATAGTAATTACATGACGTTATATATTGACAAGCATGTCATAAATAAATTAAGACAAGTCCTATGGCTCCTGCCGGTTGTCATACTCATCGACATGCAAGTCGTGATTCCTATTACAAGAACATGATCAATCTCATACATCACATATATCATTCATCACATACTTTTGGCCATATCACATCACACGACACATGCTGCAAAAACAAGTTAGACGTCCTCTAATTGTTGTTGCAAATTTTTACGTGGCTGCTATAGGTTTCTTAGCAAGAACGTTTCTTACCTACGCCAAAACCACAAGTGATATGCCAATTTCTATTTACCCTTCATAAGGACCCTTTTCATCGAATCCGATCCGACTAAAGTGGGAGAGACAGACACCCGCTAGCCACCTTATGCAACTAGTGCATGTCGGTCGGTGGAACTAGTCTCACGTAAGCGTACGTGTAAGGTCGGTTAGGGCCGCTTCATCCCACGATGCCGCCGAATCAACATAAGACTAGTAACGGTAAGTAAATTGACAAAATCAATGCCCACAACAACTTGTGTTCTACTCGTGCATAGAAACTACGCATAGACCTAGCTCATGATGCCACTATTGGGGAACGTAGCAGAATTTAAAAATTTTCTACGCATCAGCAAGATCAATCTATGGAGTCTTCTAGCAACGAGAGGAAAGGAGTGCATCTACATACCCTTGTAGGTCGCGAGCGGAAGCGTTCAAGAGAACGGGGGTGATGGAGTCGTACTCGGCGTGATCCAAATCACCAATGACCGAGCGCCGAACGGATGGCACCTCCGCATTCAACACACGTACGGTTGGGGAAGACGTCTCCTCCTTCTTGATCCAGCAAGGGGAAGAAGAGGTTGATGGAGATCCAGCAGCACGACGGCGTGGTGGTGGAAGCAGCGGGATCTTGGCAGGGCTTCGCCAAGCTCTAACGAGAGGGAGAGGTGTTACACAGGGAAGAGGGAGGCGCCAGGGGCTTGGGGTGCGCAGCCCTCCCTCCCCCCTCTTTATATAGGGGTCCAGGGGGGCGCCAGCCCCTCTAGATCCCATCTAGATGGGGGGGGGGGTGGCCAAGGGGGGTGGCTTGCCCCCTAAGCCAAGTGGGGCACCCCCACCCCTAGGGTTTCCAACCCTAGGCGCAGGGGGAGGCCCAAGGGGGGCGCACCAGCCCATCAGGGGCTGGTTCCCCTCCCACTTCAGCCCATGGGGCCCTCCGGGATAGGTGGCCCCACCCGATGGACCGGGACCCTTCCGGTGGTCCCGGTGACCCCCGAAACTTTCCTGGTGGCCGAAAATGGACTTCCTATATACAATTCTTCACCTCCGGACCATTCCGGAACTCCTCGTGACGTCCGAGATCTCATCCGGGACTCCGAACAACTTTCGGGTACCGCATACTAATATCTCAACAACCCTAGCGTCACCGAACCTTAAGTGTCTAGACCCTATGGGTTCGAGACACACGCAGACATGACTGAGACGACTCTCCGGTCAATAACCAATAGCGGGATCTGGATACCCATGTTGGCTCCCACATGCTCCTCGATGATCTCATCGGATGAACCACGATGTTGAGGATTCAATCAATCCCGTATACAATTCCCTTTGTCAATCGGTACGTTACTCGCCCGAGACTCGATCGTCGGTATCCCAATACCTCATTCAATCTCGTTACCGGCAAGTCACTTTACTCGTACCGTAATGCATGATCCCATGATCAACCACTTGGTTACATTGAGCTCATTATGATGATGCATTACCGAGTGGGCCCAGAGATACCTCTCCGTCATACGGAGTGACAAATCCCAGTCTCGATTCGTGCCAACCCAACAGACACTTTCGGAGATACCCATAGTGCACCTTTATAGTCACCCAGTTACGTTGTGACATTTGGCACACCCAAAGCACTCCTACGGTATCCGGGAGTTGCACAATCTCATTGTCTAAGGAAATGATACTTGACATCCGGAAAAGCTCTAGCAAACGAACTACATGATCTTGTGCTATGCTTAGGATTGGGTCTTGTCCATCACATCATTCTCCTAATGATGTGATCCTGTTATCAATGACATCTAATGTCCATAGTCAGGAAACCATGACTATCTTTTGATCAACGAGCTAGTTAACTAGAGGCTCACTAGGGACATGTTGTAGTCTATGTATTCACACATGTATTATGATTTCCAGATAACACAATTATAGCATGAACAATAGATAATTATCATGAACAAGGAAATATAATAATAACCATTTTATTATTGCCTCTAGGGCGTATTTCCAATAGGAACGCCGCCGGGGCCATCTTCCAGCGGCGCTGGAACAACGCCGGGGCCATCTTCATCACCGCGATCTTCACCAACACCTCCACCATCTCCACCAACATCTCCATCACATTCCCCCTCTATCTACAGCAGTCCACTCTCCCGCAACCCGTTGTACCCTCTACTTGAACATGGTGCTTTATGCTTCATATTATTATCCAATGATGTGTTGCCATCCTATGATGTCTGAGTAGATTTTCGTTGTCCTATCGGTGATTGGTGAATTGCTATGATTGGTTTAATTTGCTTGTGGTTATGTTGCTGTCCTTTGGTGCCCATCATATGAGCGAGTGCGTGGATCACACCATAGGGTTAGTTGTATGTTGATAGGACTATGTATTGGAGGGCAAGAGTGACAGAAGCTTCAACTTAGCATAGAAATTGATGCATACGGGATTTAAGGGGGACCAATATATCTTAATGTTATGGTTGGGTTTTACCTTAATGAACGTTAGTAGTTGCGGACCTTTAGCTCCTCGTTGGGTTCGACACTCTTACTTATCGAAAGAGGCTACAATTGATCCCCTATACTTGTCGGTTATCAAGACCTTTTTCTGGCGCCGTTGCTGGGGAGCAATAGCGTGGGGTGAATATTCTCATGTGTGCTTGTTTGCTTTATCACTAAGTAATTTTTATTTGTTGTTCTAAGTTGTTCTCTATCTTTAGTTATGGATATGGAGCACGAAATACCAAAAAAAATAGGTGTACCTGCTACTCATGGAGATGGGGAACCTCCTAAAACCCTCGATGCTGGTTATGTGAAAAATATTATGTACTACTTTGATAATCTTGAGAAAACCCCATTCAATTGTGTAATGGGAGACACGTTGGATCAACGTGAATACTTTAGGGATTATCGCTTGACTCAAAAAGGGAAACTATTATGGGATCAAATTCATATGTTGCATTGGTATGCTCGGGAACTATGCTTGAGATATGACTATACTTATTGCTCTAGGATGAAGGCTCCACACCTTCCCTTTTCATGCAAATTTAATGATGATAAAACCTTGTCATCTTATGCTAATGGTATATATGATTACTATGATGTGGAACAAATAGAAGAATTTGTTGCTTTTATGGGTGCTTATGAAATTGAATCTTTGTTTAAAGAGTGTGAAAATTTTGATGATTCAGTTTATAGACCTGAAAATTTAGCTATCCTTGAGTATTGCTATGAGAATTATGAATTCAATTCCGATATTGATGATTTTATTGAGAGAGTCTCCATTGTCCAAGAAGAGACTAATATTTTGCAGGAGTCTATGAAAGAAGAAATTGATGAAACTGTGGGCTCATTGGATGAAAAAGATGATGAGGAGAGCGAAGAACAAAAGGAGGAAGAGCGGATTGATCACCCGTGCCCACCTTCTAATGAGAGTAACTCTTCAACTCATACATTGTTTAATTTTCCTTCGTACTTACCGAAGGATGATTGCTATGATGACTGTTATGATCCCATTGATTCTCTTGAAATATCCCTTTTTGATGATGCTTGCTATGCTTGTGGCTCAGATGCCAATATGAATTATGCACATGGAGATGAACTTGCTATAGTTCCTTATGTTAAACATGAAATTGTTGCTATTGCACCCACGCATGATAGTCCTATTATCTTTTTGAATTCTCCCGACTACACTATATCAGAGAAGTTTGCCTTTATTAAGGATTATATTGATGGGTTGTGTTTTACTATTACACATGATAATTTTTATAGATATAATATGCATGTGCTTGCTGCTCCTAATTGCAATTATTATGAGAGAGGAACTACATCTCCGCCTCTTTATGTTTCCAACACGAAAAATTGCAAGAAAATGTTTATACTATGCATTGGCCTTTACTTTGTGTGCATGAATTGTTCTTTTATGACATGCCGATGCATAGGAAGAGAGTTAGACTTCGTCATTACATGATATATGTTACTTTGTGTTCACTACTAAATTACAAATTATTGTTAATTAAAATTGGCTTTGATATACCTTGGGATCCGGGTGGATCCATTACTTGAGCACTATATGCCTAGCTTAATGGCTTTAAAAAAAGCGCTGCTAGGGAGACAATCCGGAAGTTTTAGAGAGTCATTTATTTCTGTTGTGTTCTTTTATAAAGTTTAAAAACAAAAAAAATAAAGAGGGGAACCCAAAACTTTTTCAAAAAGGAAAGTGAAAGTGAGAGAGACAAGCATTGTTGAAGTGGGGGAGCTCCTTGACTTTGTTCATGCTAACGGAAATTTTATGAATCTTGATTATATAAAATTTTAAACAAAAATAATTACCCCTTTGTACAATTCCATTGTATTATAAAAATAATGTGTCAAGGTTGGCCTTTAGGATGTTTTAGATTACTTGTTGGTTTGTACGGTGCAGGACAGAAACTTTGGCTGTAGTGCGTGATTTTACATTTTTTACTGGAATGTCAAACGGTTCTGAAACTTTGTGCACTGTCTTTCTATACAAAGTTTTTATTTTTCCTAATTTTAGTAGAATTTTTGGAGTACCATAAGTATGGTGAATGTTCATATTATTACAGACTGTTCTGTTTTAGACAGATTCTGTTTTTGATGCATAGTTTGCTTGTTTTGATGAAACTATCGATTTATATCAGTGGATTAAGCCATGGAAAAGTTATATTACAGTAGCTAAAATGTAAAAATAAAATATGAATTGGTTTAAAACAGTACTTAGATTAGTGATTTGCTTTATTATACTAACGGATCTTACCGAGCTTTCTGTTGAGTTTTGTGTGATTGAAGTTTTTCAAGTTTTGGGAGAGATCACGATGGATGAAGAAATAAGGAGTGGAAAGAGCCTAAGCTTGGGGATGCCCGAGGCACCCCAAGGAAATATTCAAGGACTCCCAAGCAACCAAACTTGGGGATTCCCCGGAAGGCATCCCCTCTTTCTTCTAACGATCATCGGTAATTTCACTTGGAGCTATATTTTTATTCGTCACATGATATGCGTAAATCTTGGTCTTTTGCATTTAGTTTCCACTTTTCTTTTATGCACCATGCTGGTATGAGATAGTCCTTGGTTGATTTATAGAATTCTCATTGCACCTCACTTATATCTTTTGAGTATGGATTTATAGAATGCTTCATGTGCTTCACTTATATCATTTGAAGTTTGGATTGCCTGTTTCCCTACACATAGAAAACCACCATTTTTAGAATGCTCTTTTGCTTCACTTATATTTTTTAGAGTGTGGGAATATATTTTGTAAAAAGAATTAAACTCTCTTGCTTCACTTATATCTATTTAGAGAGATGAAAGAAATTGGTCATTCACATGGTTAGTCATAAAATCCTACATAAAACTTGTAGATCACTGAATATGATATGTTTGATTCCTTGCAATAGTTTTGCGATATAAAGATGGTGATATTAGAGTCATGCTAGTGGGTAGTTGTGGATTGTAGAAATACTTGTGTTGAAGTTTTTGATTCCCGTAGCATGCACGTACGTATGGTGAACCGTTATGTAACGAAGTTGGAGCATGAGGTATTTATTGATTGTATTCCTTATGAGTGGCGGTCGGGGACGAGCGATGGTCTTTTCCTACCAATCTATCTCCCTAGGAGCATGCGCATAGTACTTTGTTTCGATGACTAATAGATTTTTACAATAAGTATGTGAGTTCCTTATGAATAATGTTGAGTCCATGGATTATACGCATCCTCACCCTTCCATCATTGCTAGCCTCTTTGGTACCGTGCATTGCCCTTTCTCACCTTGAGAGTCAGTGCATACTTCGCCGGTGCATCCAAAACCCGTGATATGATATGCTCTATCACACATAAGACTCCTTATATCTTCCTCAAAACAGCCACTATACCTACCTATCATGGCATTTCCATAGCCATTCTGAGATATATTGCCATGCAACTTCCACCATCTTCATATATATGACTTGAGCATCATTGTCATATTGCTTTGCATGATCGTAAGATAGCTATGTAACACCCCGGTAGCTCATCTATAGTAATCGCACACTAATGGTGCCATGTCATCGCTATTAATTTACTAAACCTCACTTTGGTCCAAACCAAGTTCAAATTCAAAATTTAAAATAAAGTCAAAATAAAACTTCTTCAAATAAATAAACAAAAGTGTTCATGTTATTGCAAATATTCAATAACTGTTTGATATGAAGAAACCAATATTATTTAAGTTGTTAAGATGCCCCTAGAAATTAAATAGTGGACCAGTAGCCATTTTAACCGACCATTTCAATTTCTAAAAATGCTTAAACAACTCCAAATGCTCGGAGACTTTTTGTACAACACCAAAATACTGCAAATGGAATTATGTGCCAAGTTCCACCCCTGGAAAAAAATTATTTAGTACTCCAACTAAATACAAAACAGAGGCTAGAAAAGAAAAGTTAAAATACAAAATCCTACTGGGCGCGAGGGCTGAGAGTGCTACAGTACATGGGCCATCCCACCTTGAGGCCTTCCCCTTCCTGTACAGTACAGAGGAGGAGACAGGGGCGCGCCATGGCGCACATCCACGCCTCCATGGCCGCGGATGTTGCCGTGTCGATCATCCGCTGACACCCCTGAGTAGGATAAGAGCCCCCCGTCACTGTAGACAAACCCTAGCACGCCATATCCCCCTCGCTCGCCCTCCTCTTCTCTGTTTAGATCACGCCCGAGCCGTTGCTGCCGCGCCATCATCGTCCTCGGCTTTCTCGCAGGATAGGCCACTGCTAGCATGTCATCCTCGCAGGGAGTCGGCGGCCACTGCTAGCAGTGCGCCATAATCATAAGCAACTGGATAGTATGGCTCTAGGATTGCTTTCTCGCAGGGAGTCGAGAAAGGATCTCTGGCCGAGGTTGATAAAATTACTGCTACTTTACTTTATGCTACTCTACTCCCTCCTGTTGCTGCAATATGGTGGTTTCCAGAAGATGCTAGTCTTTGATAGGCTAGGCTTTCCCCTTCCCTTCTGGCATTCTGCAGTTTAGTCCACAGATACAACCCTTTCCTTTGATACAGATGCATACTTAGTTTAGATCTGATGTAAGTCTTGCGAGTACTTTGGATGAGTACTCACGGTTGCTTTGCTACTTCTTTATCCCCCATACCCGATTGTTGCGACCAGATGATGGATCCCAGGAGCCAGACGACGCCACTGATGACTACTACTACCCGGAGGATGCCTACTACTATGTGAAGACCGCAAACGACTAGGAGTAGTTAGGAGGATCCCAGGTAGGAGGCCTTGCCTTTTTGATCGTTGTTGTTTTTGTGCTAGCCTTCTTAAGGCAAACTTGTTTAACTTATGTCTGTACTCAGATATTGTTGCTTCCGCTGACTCTTGTGTTTTTGAGCTTATGTATTCGAGCCCTCGAGGCCCCTGGCTTTTAATATAAAGCTTGTATTATTTTAATTTGTGTCTAGATTTGTGTTGTGATATCTTCCCGTGAGTCCTTGATCTTGATCGTACACATTTGCGTGTATGATTAGTGTACGGTCAAATTGGGGGCGTCACAAGCTAGCATGATGTTTTCATGGCTTGTCCATTTTTTGATGTCATTGCTATGCTAGATCATTGTACATCCCGGTACACCGCCGGAGGCATTCATATAGAGTCATATCTTTGTTCTAGTATCGAGTTGTAATATTGAGTTGTAAGTAAATAAAAGTGTGATGATCATCATTATTAGAGCATTGCCCCATGAAAAAAATGAAAAAAGGAAATGAAAAAAGAGAGGCCAAAGAAGCCTAAATAAAAAAGGGGGCCAAAGAGGCCCGCAAAAAAGAGAGGGGGCAATGTTACTATCCTTTTACCACACTTGTGCTTCAAAGTAGCATCATGTTCTTCATATAGAGAGTATCTTGAGTTATCACTATTATATACTAGTGGGAATTTTCATTATATAACTTGGCTTGTATATTTTGATGATGGGCTTCCTCAAATGCCTGAGGTCTTCATGAGCAAGCAAGTTGGATGCAAACCCACTTAGTTTCCAGTTTGAGCTTTCATACACTTATAGCTCTTAGTGCATCTGTTGCATGGCAATCCCTACTCCTCACATTGACATCAATTGATGGGCATCTCCATAGCCCGTTGATTAGCCGCGTCGATGTGAGACTTTCTCCTTTTTGTCTTCTCCACACAACCTCCACCATCATATTCTATTCCACCCATAGTGCTATATCCATGGCTCACGCTCATGTATTGCGTGAAAGTTGAAAAGGTTTGAGAACATCACAAGTATGAAACAATTGCTTGGATTGTCATCGAGGTTGTGCAAGATTGAATATTTTGTGTGGTGAAGATGGAGCATAGCCAGACTATATGATTTTGTAGGGATAACTTTCTTTGGCCATCTTATTTTGAAAAGACATGATTGCTTTATTAGTATGCTTGAAATATTATTTTCTTAATGTCAAATGATAGACTATTACTTTGAATCACTCGTGTTTTAATATTCATGCCATGATTAGATTATGTGATCAAGATTATGCCAGGTAGCATGCCACATCAAAAATTATCTTTTTTATCATTTACCTACCCGAGGACGAGCAGGAATTAAGCTTGGGGATGCTGATACGTCTCCGTCGTATCTATAATTTTTTATTATTCCATGCCAATATTCTACAACTTTCATATACTTTTGGCAACTTTTTATACTATTTTTGGGACTAACATATTGATCCAGTGCCCAGTGCCAGTTCCTGTTTGTTGCATGTTTTTTGTTTCGCGGAAAATCCATATCAAACGGAGTCCAAACGGGATAAAAACGGACGGAGAATATTTTTAGAATATTTGTGAAATATGGGAAGAAGAATCAGCGCGAGAAGGTGCCCGAGGGGGCCACGAGGCAGGGGGCGCGCCCCTGACCCTTGTGGGCCCCCCGTAAGGTGGTTGCTGCTCTTCTTTGGCCGCAAGAAAGCTAATTTTTGGAGAAAAATCTGGGCGAAGGTTTCAATCCAATCGGAGTTACGGATCTCCGGATATATAAGAAACGGTGAAAGGGCAGAATCCCGGAGCGCAGAAACAGAGAGAGACAGAGAAACAGATCCAATCTCGGAGGGGCTCTCGCCCCTCCCATGCCATGGAGACCAAGGACCAGAGGGGAAACCCTTCTCCCATCTAGGGAGGAGGTCAAGGAAGAAGAACAAGAAGGGGGCCCTCTCCCCCTCTCTTCCGGTGGCGCTGGAACACCGTCGGGGCCATCTTCATCACCGCGATCTTCACCAACACCTCCGCCATCTCCACCAACATCTCCATCACCTTCCCCCTCTATCTACAACGGTCCACTCTCCCGCAACTAGCTGTACCCTCTAATTGAACATGGTTCTTTATGCTTCATATTATTATCCAATGATGTGTTGCCATCCTATGATGTCTGAGTAGATTTTCGTTGTCCTATCGGTGATTGGTGAATTGCTATAATTGGTTTAATTTGCTTGTGGTTATGTTGCTGTCCTTTGGTTCCCATCATATGAGCGCGCGCGTGGATCACACCATAGGGTTAGTTGTATGTTGATAGGACTATGTATTGGAGGGCAAGAGTGACAGAAGCTTCAACCTAGCATAGAAAATGATGCATACGGGATTTAAGGGGGACCAATATATCTTAATGTTATGGTTGGGTTTTACCTTAATGAACGTTAGTAGTTGCGGACGCTTGCTAATAGTTCCAATCATAAGTGCATAGAATTCTAAGTCAGGGATGACATGCTAGCAGTGGCCTCTCCCACATAAAACTTGCTATCGGTCTAGTAACATAGTCAATTGCTTAGGGACAATTTCGCAACTCCTACCACCACTTTTCCACACTCACTATACTAACTTTATTGCTTCTTTATCTAAACAGCCCTAGCTTTTATTTACGTGCTCTTTATTATCTTGCAAATCTATCAAAAAACACCTACAAAGTACTTCTAGTTTCATACTTGTTCTAGGTAAAGCAAATGTTAAGCGTGCGTAGAGTTGTATCCGTGGTCGATAGAACTTGAGGGAATATTTGTTCTACCTTTAGCTCCTCGTTGGGTTCGACACTCTTACTTATCGAAAGAGGCTACAATTGATCCCCTATACTTGTGGGTTATCACCCCACCCCTCTCCTTCATTTCCTCTCTCTGGGATCCCCAATTAGCTCGATCCTGACCGATTTTCTCCGACGAGCTGCGGTGGCCGATGCGTGATGCTGAGGACCACGATGGGGAGCTTGGAAGGCAGTAGGATGATGCTACAATGGTCAGCACGCAGCACGCTGATGACCCACAAGTATAGGGGATCTATCGTAGTCCTTTCGATAAGTAAGAGTGTCGAACCCACCGAGGAGCAGAAGGAAATGACAAGCGGTTTTCAGCAAGGTATTTTCTGCAAGCACTGAAATTATCGGTAACAGATAGTTGTGTGATAAGATAATTCGTAACAGGTAACAAGTAACAAAAGTAAACAAGGTGTGATAACCCACAAGTATAGGGGATCTGATAACCCACAAGTATAGGGGATCACAACAGTTTTCGAGGGTAGAGTATTCAACCCAAATTTATTGATTCGACACAAGGGGAGCCAAAGAATATTCTCAAGTATTAGCGACTGAGTTGTCAATTCAACCACACCTGGAAACTTAAAATCTGCAGCAAAGTGTTTAGTAGCAAAGTAATATGATAGTAGTGGTAACGGTAGCAAAAGGTAATGATAGCAAAAGTAATGTTTTTGGTATTTTGTAGTGATGATAGCAATAGCAACGGAAAAGTAAATAAGCGAAGAACAATATATGGAAAGCTTGTAGGCAATGGATCGGTGATGGAGAATTATGCCGGATGCGGTTCATCATGTAACAATCATAACCTAGGATGACACAGAACTAGCTCCAATTCATCAATGTAATGCAGACATGTATTCCGAATATAGTCATACGTGCTTATGGAAAAGAACTTGCATGACATCTTTTGTCCTACCCTCCCATGGCAGCGGGGTCCTAATGGAAACTAAGGGATATTAAGGCCTCCTTTTAATAGAGTACCGGAACAAAGCATTAGCACATAATGAATACCTAAACTCCTCAAACTATGGTCATCACCGGTAAGTATCCCGATTATTGTCACTTCCGGGTTAACGGATCATAACACATAATAGGTGACTATAGACTTGCAAGATAGGATCAAGAACTCTCATATATTGATGAAAACATAATAGGTTCAGATCTGAAATCATGGCACTCGGGCTCTAGTGACAAGCATTAAGTATAGCAAAGTCGTAGCAACATCAATCTCAGAACATAGTGGATACTAGGGATCAAACCCTAACAAAACTAACTCGATTACATGATAGATCTCATCCAACCCATCACCGTCCAGCAAGCCTACGATGGAATTACTCACGCACGGCGGTGAGCATCATGAAATTGATGATGGAGGATGGTTGATGATGACGATGGCGACGGATTCCCCTCTCCAGAGCCCCGAACGGACTCCAGATCAGCCCTCCCGAGAGGTTTTAGGGCTTGGCGGCGGCTCCATATCATAAAACGCGATGAATCCTTCTCTCTGATTTTTTTCTCTCCGAAACCAAATATATAGAGTTGGAGTTGAGGTCGGAGGAGCTCCAGGGGGGCCCATGAGGTAGGGGGGCGCGCCTCCCACCCTCGTGGACAGGTGGGGGGGCCCCTGGTCTTCATCTTTTTCAAGGATTTTTTATTATTTCCGAAAAGATGTTCCGTGAAGTTTCAGGTCATTCCAAAAACTTTTGTTTCTGCACATAAAAAACACCATAGCAATTTTGCTGAAAACAACGTCAGTCCGGGTTAATTCCATTCAAATCATGCAAGTTAGAGTCCAAAACAAGGGCAAAAGTGTTTGGAAAAGTAGATACGACGGAGGCGTATCAACTCCCCCAAGCTTAAACATTTGCTTGTCCTCAAGCAATTCAGTTGATAAACTAAAAGTGATAAAGAAAAACTTTTACAAACTCTGTTTGCTCTTGTTGTTGTAAATATGTAAAGCCAGCATTCAAGTTTTCAGCAAAGATTATGACTAACCACATTCACCATAACTCTTAGGTCTCAAGTTTACTCATATCAATGGCATAATCAACTAGCGAGCAATAATAATAAATCTCGGATGACAGCACTTTCTCAAATCATAATACGATATAACAAGATGGTATCTCGCTAGCCCTTTCTGAGACCGCAAAACATAAATGCAGAGCACCTTTAAAGATCAAGGACTGACTAGACATTGTAATTCATGGTAAAAGAGATCCAGTCAAGTCATACTCAATGTAAACTAATAGTAATGAATGCAAATGATAGCGGTGCTCTCCAACTGGGACTTTTTAATAAGAGGATGATAACTCAACATGAAAGTAAATAGATAGGCCCTTCGCAGAGGGAAGTAGGGATTTGTAGAGGTGTCAAAGCTCGGTTTTGAAATAGAGGTGAATAATATTTTGAGCGGTATACTTTCATTGTCAATATAACAACCAAGAGATGGCGATATCTTCCATGCTACACACATTATAGGCGGTTCCCAAACAGAATGGTAAAGTTTATACTCTCCCTCCACCAACAAGCAACAATTCATGGCTTGTTCGAAACAACGAGTGCCTCCAACTAACAAGTGTCCCAGGGGGAGTTTTGTTTCCAATTATTTTGATTTGATTTGCATAAATCATGGGACTGGGCATCCCAGTGACCAGCCACTTTCTCGTGAGTGAGGAGCGGAGTCCACTCCTCTTGAGAATAACCCGCCTAACATGGAAAATACGGACAACCCTAGTTGATACATGAGATATTCGAGCATACAAAATAGGATATTTATTTGAAGGTTTAGAGTTTGGCACATACAAATTTACATGGAATGGCAGGTAGATACCGTATATAGGTAGGTATGGTGGACTCAGATGGAATAACTTTGGGGTTCATGGAGTTGGATGCACAAGCAATATTCCCGCTTAGTACAGGTGAAGGCTGATGTCTACTACACAACCTTCTTCTTGTAGACGTTGTTGGGCCTCCAAGTGCAGAGGTTTGTAGGACACTAGCAAATTTCCCTCAAGTGGATGGCCTAAGGTTTATCAATCTGTAGGAGGCGTAGGATGAAGATGGTCTCTCTCAAGCAACCCTGCAACCAAATAACAAAGAGCTTGTGTCCCCAACACACCCAATACAATGGTAAATTGTATAGGTGCACTAGTTTGGCGAAGAGATGGTGATACAAGTGCAATATGGATAGTAGATAATAGTTTTTGTAATCTGAAAATATAAAAACAGCAAGGTAACTAATGATAAAAGTGAGCGTAAATGGTATTGCAATGCGTTGAAACAAGGCCTAGGATTCATACTTTCGCTAGTGCAAGTTCCCTCAACAATAATAACATAATTGGATCACATGACTATCCCTCAACATGCAACAAAGAGTCGCTCCGAAGTCACTAATAGCGGAGAACAAACGAAGAGATTTTGGTAGGGTACGAAACCACCTCAAAGTTATTCTTTCCAATCAATCCGTTGGGCTATTTCTATAAGTGTCACAAACGGCCCTAGAGTTCGTACTAGAATAACACCCTAAGACACAAATCAACCAAAACCCTAATGTCACCTAGATACTCCAATGTCACCTCAAGTATCCGTGGGTATGATTATACGATATGCATTACACAATCTCAGATTAATCTATTCAACCAACACATAGAACCTCAAAGAGTGCCCCAAGGTTTCTACCGGAGAATCATGACGAAAACGTGTGCCAATCCCTATGCATAGGTTCATGGGCGGAACCCGCAAGTTGATCACCAAAACATACATCAAGTGAATCACGTGATATCCCATTGTCACCACAGATACGCACGACAAGACATACATCAAGTGTTCTCAAATCTTTAAAGACTCAATCTGATAAGGTAACTTCAAAGGGAAAACTCAATCCATTACAAGAGAGTAGAGGGGGGAAGAAACATCATAGGATCCAAATATAATAGCAAAGCTCGCGATACATCAAGATCGTATCACCTCAAGAACACGAGAGAGAGAGAGAGAGAGAGAGAGAGAGAGAGAGAGAGAGAGAGATAGAGATCAAACACATAGCTACTGGTACATACCCTTAGCCCCGAGGGAGAACTACTCCCTCCTCATCATGGAGAGCACCGGGATGATGAAGATAGCCACCGGAGAGGGATTCCCCCTCCGGCAGGGTGCCAGAACGAGTCTAGATTGGCTTTCGGTGGCTACGGAGGCTTCTGGCGGCGGAAATCCCGATCTATTGTGCTCCCCGATCGTTTTCGGGTATATGGAGATATATAGGTGGAAGAAGTATGTCAGGGGAGCCACGAGGGGCCCACGAGGGTGGAGGGCGCGCCCAGGGGCGTGGGCGCGCCCCCCTACCTTGTGGCTTCCTCGAAGCTTCCTTGACGTGTACTCCAAGTCTCACGGGTTACTTTCCTTCCAAAAATAAGTTCCGTGAAGTTTCAGGTCAATTGGACTCCGTTTGATTTTCCTTTTCTTCGAAACCCTGAAATAGGCAAAAAACAACAATTCTGGGCTGGGCCTCCGGTTAATAGGTTAGTCCCAAAAATAATATAAAAGTGGATAATAAAGCCCAATAATGTCCAAAACAGTAGATAATATATCATGGAGCAATCAAAAATTATAGATACGTTGGAGACGTATCAAAGGCTAGCAAAAGACTGGGAAGCGACCAGCTAGAGAGCGACAACAGTCATGAACATGCACTAAAAATAATCAACACCGAATGCAAGCATTAGTAGGATATAATCCACCATGAACATAAATATCGTGAAGGCTATGTTGATTTTGTTTCAACTACATGCGTGAACATGCGCCAAGTCAAGTCACTTAAATCATTCAGAGAAGGATACCACCCTATCATACCACATCACAACCATTTTAATAGCATGTTGGCACGCAAGGTAAACCATTATAAGCTCCTAGCTAATTACGCATGGCACAAGAAACTATGATCTCTAGTTGTCATTGCAAACATGTTTATTCATAATAGGCTGAATTAGGAACGATGAACTAATCATATTTACAAAAACAAAACAGATCGAGTTCATACCAGGTTTTCTCATCTCAATAAGTCCATCATATATCGTCATAATTGCCTTTCACTTGCACGACCAAATGATGCGAATAATAATAATAGTGCGCGTGCATTGGACTAAGCTGGAATCGGCAAGCATTCAATAAACAGGAGAAGACAAGTCAATATGGGCTCTTTCGTCAGATCAACAATTATGCATATAAGAGCCACTTCAACAATTTAATCATGGTCTCCTCCTATCGACCCCCAACGAAAAGAAAAGAAAGAAAACTATTTACACGGGAAAGCTCCCAATAAGCAAAAGAAGAACATGAAATCTTTTTGGGTTTTCTTTTTAATTACTACTACAAGCATGGAAATTAAACTAATTAAAAGCTACAACTAATTTTTTTGTTTTTCTTAAGGTTTATTAAACACACAAGAAGAGAGCATAAAAAGGAAAATAAACTAGCATGGATGATACAATGAAAAAGTATGGACACCGACATCTAGCAATGAGTGTTTGAACATGAATGTAATGTCGGTGGGAAATACGTACTCTCCCAAGCTTAGGCTTTTGGCCTAAGTTGGTCTATGGCCACGGTTGGCCTGGCGGATATCCATAATAATAGTTGGGGTCATACTGCGATGAAGAAGACTCTGATTGCCACTGGTTGGCAATCATCTCTGGATCCCACTGGTAATTAGACTGTCGTGGAGGATCAACTGCTGGTTCTGACTCTGGCTCTGTGGCTGGTGCAGGGTTCCGGTAGGCGTGAATATCCTCTGGTGAGATGAGGTACTGGCCTACAGATAAATCAAACAAGGAAGGAGCAGGCAGGGTAATAGTCTCCGGATGACATTTATCAAAGAACAATTTGTATTTAAGCTCCCCTTCCCTATTCTTTATAATGAAATCATGCACTACCATACTCTTATAATCTAAATAAACAACAGGCAACATTTTTTCTTCTTTTTCATAGTGCCTAATAGGTATGTTATAATATGCAGCAACATGTGAAGCATAGATACCACCAAAAATGGGACCCTTTGTATGGTTCAGACTTAATCGTTTAGCAATAATACTGCCCATACTCACAGAGTTATCACAGAATAAACCATGAAAAAAAATGATAATATCAGGAACACTAAGGTTTCCACAGTTTCCGCGACCAATTAAGCAACGACTAGCAAATATTGCAAAGTAGTGTAAAACAGGAAAATGTATGCTAGTGATTCGTGCATCGGAAACCTTCCTCGTTTCCCCTACAGTGATGGTATCAATAATCCCATCCACATCGTCATGATGTGGTTCCTCTATTTTGCCCTCGAAAGGGATCAAACAAACACGACAAAAATCATAAAGTGACATCTTCTTAACCACATCATATAAATGAAACTCTACCGAAGGAGGTGATTCCCTAGGATAATAGTAGAAGTTTTGCACAAAAGTATTGGTGAGTAAGAGATACTGTTCGCGTTGGTCGTGGAGGAAGTCGGTGAGGCCTGCATTCTTAGACAATTCATAAAAATCCTCATAAATCCCGGTTGCTCTCAAGAATTCATCGGAGAGCCATTCACACGGCCTAACCTCCGCGGTGCGAGGCAAATTATATTTGGGCTTCATTGCTTCTTCATTTTGCTTCTCCTTCGAGCTTCAGCTCGATGAGCCCCTCAAAAATCTCTCCATTATTCTCTGAAAAATTCTGAATTTTTTTAGTAACTTCGAAATAAAAGTAAACCAAACTCAACCAAATTGATAGCAACTACTCCTACAAGTGCCTAGAGCTTAT
Organism: Triticum aestivum; assembly: GCF_018294505.1. NCBI lineage: Eukaryota > Viridiplantae > Streptophyta > Magnoliopsida > Poales > Poaceae > Triticum > Triticum aestivum. The sequence goes on along the minus strand of NC_057803.1, from coordinate 592,070,066 downwards.
ATCATGTATCAAAACTACTTTTGACCATATAAATTTGACATACAAGCTCAAGAACATGGTCACCTAGGCAGCACAAATTTGCAATGAATAAAGCACTAGAACAAAAACTAATTGGACCAACGGAGGAGTCACATACCAAGAAACAATCTTCCCAAACAGTTTTGTGAGAGGTGCTTTGAGCAAGGAGATCGAAAATGGCAGCAAAATGAGCTAGAACTCGTGCTTGAGCTGGATATTCGTGTTTGTGGGAGGAAGGAGTGTGTGGGTGCAAGGATAAGTGGAGGAGGGCCACCGTGGGCCCATGAGGTAGGGGGGCGCGCCCAGGGGGGTAGGGCGCGCCCCTGACCCTCATGGCCAGGTGCCAGCTCCTCCTGATGTGTTCCGAGTGTCAAATATTCTCAAATATTTCAGAAAAAATCATATTTAAATTTCAGGGAATTTGGAGAACTTTTATTTCCAGGGTATTTTTATATTGCATGGATAAATCAGATAACAGATAGAAAAATACTCTTTTTATTTTATTTAAAATAAATAACAGAAAGTAAAAGTAGGGTACAGAAGGTTGTGCCTTCTAGTTTCATCCATCTCATGCTCATCAAAAGGAATCCACTAACAAGGTTGATCAAGTCTTGCTAACGAAGTCATTCCGAATAACATGGAACCGGAGAAATTTCGAATAACACTATGTTACCTCAACGGGGATATGCACATCCCCAATAACAAGAATATCATATTTCTTCTTGACAGTAGGGAGAGGAAATTCAAAACCTCCAAATATAATCGATGGAATTTTTCCAATAGACTTGATGCTATGAACTTGAGTTTGTTTCCTCGGAAAGTGTATCGTATGCTCATTACCATTAACATGAAAAGTGACATTGCCTTTAGTGCAATCAATAACAGCCCCTGCAGTGTTCAAAAAAGGTCTTCCAAGAATAATAGACATACTATCGTCCTCGGGAATATCAAGAATAACAAAGTCCGTTAAAATAGTAGCGCTTGCAACTACAACAGGCACATCCTCACAAATACCGACATGTATAGCAGTTGATTTATCAGCCATTTGTAAAGATATTTCAGTAGGTGTCAACTTATTCAAATCAAGTCTACAATATAAAGAGAGAGGCATAACACTAACACCGGGTCCAAGATCACATAAAGTAGTTTTAACATAGTTTCTTTTAATGGAGCATGGTATAGTTGTTACTCCTGGATCTCCAAGTTTCTTTGGTATTCCACCCTTAAAAGTATAATTAGCAAGCATGGTGGAAATTTCAGCTTCCAGTATCTTTTTTTATTAGTAACAATATCTTTCATGTACTTAGCATAAGGATTCATTTTGAGCATATCAGTTAATCGCATACGCAAAAAGATAGGTCTAATCAGGTCTAATCATTTCAGCAAAGCGCTCAAAATTCTCATCATCCTTTTTCTTGGATGGTTTGGGAGGAAAAGGCATGGATTTCTGAACCCAAGGCTCTCTTTCCTTATCGTGTTTCCTAGCAACAAAGTCTTTCTTATCATAACGTTGATTCTTTGATTGTGGGTTATCAAGATCAACAGCAGGTTCAGTTTCTATATCATTATTACTAGGTTGAGCATCATCATGAACATTATCATTAACATTATCACTAGTTTCAGGTTCATTACCAGATTGTGTTTCAGCATCATAGATAGAAATGAAAGTCCTATCATTTTTCTTTTTCTTCCTATTAGAAGGACTAGGTGCATCTATATTATTTCTCTGAGAATCTTGCTCAATTCTCTTAGGGTGGCCTTCATGATACAAAGGTTCCTGAGTCATTCTACCAGTTCTAGTAGCCACTCTAACAGCATAATCATTATTCTTACTATTCAATTCATTGAGCAAATCATTTTGAGCTTTAAGTACTTGTTCTACTTGAGTGGTAACCATAGAAGCATGTTTACTAATAAGTTTAAGTTCACCTTTGACATTAGCCATATAATCACCCAAGTGTTCAAGCATATTTGAATTGTATTTCAATTGTCTACCAAAATAAGCATTAAAATCTTTTTGCTTAACCATAAATTTATCAAACTCATCTAAGCATGGGCTAGCAAATTTAGTAAATGGGATTTCAGCTTTATCATATCTATAGAGAGAATTTACCTTTACTACCTATGTCGGGTTATCAACACCACGAGTTTCTTCAATAGGTAATAGATTAAGATCATATGTTTCTTCAACAGGCGGTAAATTAAGACCGTGTATTTCTTCAATAGGAGGTAAATTCTTAACATCTTCAGCTTTAATACCTTTTTCTTTCATAGATTTCTTTGCCTCTTGCATATCTTCAGGACTGAGAAATAGAATACCCCTCTTCTTCGGAGTTGGTTTAGGAATAGGCTGAGGAGCTGGCTCAGGAAGTGTCCAATTATTTTCATTTGTCAACATATTATTCAATAGAATTTCAGCTTCATTCGGCGTTCTTTCCCTGAAAACAGAACCAGCACAACTATCCAGGTAATCTCTGGAAGCATCGGTTAGTTCATTATAAAAGATATCAAGTATTTCATTTTTCTTAAGAGGGTGATCAGGCAAAGCATTAAGTAATTGGAGAAGCCTCCCCCAAGCTTGTGGGAGATTACCTTCTTCAATTTGCATATAATTATATATATCCCTTAAAGCAGCTTATTTCTTATGAGCAGGGAAATATTTATTAGAGAAGTAATAAATCATATCCTGGGGACTACGCACACAACCAGGATCAAGAGAATTAAACCATATCTTAACATCACCCTTTAATGAGAACGGAAATATTTTAAGGATATAAAAGTAGTGAGTTCTCTCATTATTAGTGAACATGGTGGCTATATCATTTAATTTAGTAAGATGTGCCACAACAGTTTCAGATTCATAGCCATGAAAAGGATCAGATTCAACCAAATTAATTATACCAGGATCTACAAAGAATTCATAATCCTTATCAGTAACAAAGATAGGTGAAGTAGCAAAAGCAGGGTCAGGTTTCATTCTGGCATTAAGAGATTGCTTATTCCATTTAGCTAATAACCTCTTAAGTTCATAACTATCTTTGCAAGCTAAAATAGCTAAAGGAGCTTCTTTATCAAAAACATTACCCTTAGTAATAACGGGCAAGTCTTCATCATCACTTTCATCAGTATTATGAGATTCAATATTTTCATTCTCTCTAACCCTCGCAAGTTGTTCATCAAGAAATTCACCAAGTGGCATAGTAGTATCAATCATAGAAGTAGTTTCATCATAAGTATCATGCATAGCAGAAGTGGCATCATCAATAACATGCGACATATCAGAACGAATAGTAGAAGCAGGTTTAGGTGTCGCAAGCTTACTCAAAACAGAAGGTGAATCAAGTGCAAAGCTAGATGGCAGTTCCTTACCTCCCCTCGTAGTTGAGGGATAAATCTTGGTTTTTGGATCTCTCAAGTTCTTCATAATGATAAGTGGATATAAATCCCAAGTGACTCAAAGTATAGAGCTATGCTCCCCGGCAATGGCGCTAGAAAATAGTCTTGATAACCCACAAGTATATGGGATCGCAATAGTTTTCTAGGGTAGAGTATTCAACCCAAATTTATTGATTCGACACAAGGGGAGCCAAAGAATATTCTCAAGTATTAGCAGCTGAGTTGTCAATTCAACCACACCTGGAAACTTAATATCTGCAGCAAAGTGTTTAGTAGCAAAGTAATATGATAGTAGTGGTAACAGTAGCAAAAGGTAATGATAGCAAAACTAATGTTTTTGGTATTTTGTAGTGATGATAGCAATAGCAACGGAAAAGTAAATAAGCGAAGAACAGTATATGGAAAGCTCGTCGGCAATGGATCGGTGGTGGAGAATTATGCCGGATGCGGTTCATCATGTAACAGTCATAACCTAGGATGACACAGAACTAGCTCTAATTCATCAATGTAATGTATGCATGTATTCTGAATATAGTCATACGTGCTTATGGAAAAGAACTTGCATGACATCTTTTGTCCTACCCTCCCGTGGCAGCGGGTGTTGGGTTTCGTAGTAATTTCAAAAAATTTCCTACGCACACGCAAGATCATGTGATGCATAGCAACGAGGGGAGAGTATTGTCTACGTACCCAACGCAGACCGACTGCGGAAGCGATGACACGACGTAGAGGAAGTAGTCGTACGTCTTCTCGATCCAACCGATCAAGCACCGAAACTACGGCACCTCCGAGTTCGAGCACACGTTCAGCTCGTTGACGATCCCCGGACTCCGATCCAGCAAAGTGTCGGGGAAGAGTTCCGTCAGCACGACGGCGTGGTGACGATCTTGATGAACTACAGCAGCAGGGCTTCGCCTAAACTCCGCTACAGTATTATCGAGGAATATGGTGGCAGGGGGCACCGCACACGGCTAAGGAATCGATCACGTGGATCAACTTGTGTCAACTTGTGTGTTTAGAGGTGCCCCTGCCTCCGTATATAAAGGAGAAGAGGAGGGGAGGCTGGCCGGCCAAGGGGGGGAGGCGCAGGAGAGTCCTACTCCCTCTGGGAGTAGGATTCCCCCTCCAATCCTAGTCCAACTAGGATTCCTTGGAGGGGAAAAGAGGAGGAGGGGGCCGGCCACCTCTCCTAGTCCTAATAGGACTAGGGGAAGGGGGGGGGGCGCAGCCCATCTAGGGCAGCCCCTTCTCTTTTCCACTAAGGCCCTATGGCCCAAATAGCTCCCGGGGGGTTCCGGTAACCCTCTCGGTATTCCGGTAAAATCCCGATTTCACCCGGAACACTTCCGATATCCAAATATAGGCTTCCAATATATCAATCTTTACGTCTCGACCATTTCGAGACTCCTCGTCATGTCCGTGATCACATCCGGGACTCCGAACAACCTTCGGTACATCAAAATGCATAAACTCATAATATAACTGTCATCGTAACCTTAAGCGTGCGGACCCTACGGGTTCGAGAACAATGTAGACATGACCGAGACACGTCTCCGGTCAATAACCAATAGCGGGACCTGGATGCCCATATTGGCTCCTACATATTCTACGAAGATCTTTATCGGTCAGACCGCATAACAACATACGTTGTTCCCTTTGTCATCGGTATGTTACTTGCCCGAGATTCGATCGTCGGTATCCAATACCTAGTTCAATCTCGTTACCGGCAAGTCTCTTTACTCGTTCCGTAATACATCATCTCACAACTAACATATTAGTTGTAATGCTTGCAAGGCTTATGTGATGTGTATTACCGAGAGGGCCCAGAGATACCTCTCCGACAATCGGAGTGACAAATCCTAATCTCGAAATACGCCAACCCAACATCGACCATTGGAGACACCTGTAGTACTCCTTTATAATCACCCAGTTACGTTGTGACGTTTGGTAGTACCCAAAGTGTTCCTCCGGTAAACGGGAGTTGCATAATCTCATAGTCATAGGAACATGTATAAGTCATGAAGAAAGCAATAGCAACATACTAAACGATCGGGTGCTAAGCTAATGGAATGGGTCATGTCAATCAGATCATTCTACTAATGATGTGACCTCGTTAATCAAATAACAACTCATTGTTCATGGTTAGGAAACATAACCATCTTTGATTAACGAGCTAGTCAAGTAGAGGCATACTAGTGACACTTTGTTTGTCTATGTATTCACACATGTATTATGTTTCCGGTAAATACAATTCTAGCATGAATAATAAACATTTATCATGATTATGAGGAAATAAATAATAACTTTATTATTGCCTCTAGGGCATATTTCCTTCAGTCTCCCACTTGCACTAGAGTCAATAATCTAGATTACACTGTAATGATTCTAACACCCATGGAGCCTTGGTGCTGATCATGTTTTGCTCGTGGAAGAGGCTTAGTCAACGGGTCTGCAACATTCAGATCCGTATGTATCTTGCAAATCTCTATGTCTCCCACCTGGACTAGATCCCGGATGGAGTTGAAGCGTCTCTTGATGTGTTTGGTCCTTTTGTGAAATCTGGATTCCTTTGCCAAGGCAATTGCACCAGTATTGTCACAAAAGATTTTCATTGGACCCGATGCACTAGGTATGACACCTAGATCGGATATGAACTCCTTCATCCAGACTCCTTCATTTGCTGCTTCCGAAGCAGCTATGTATTCCGCTTCACATGTAGATCCCGCTACGACGCTTTGTTTAGAACTGCACCAACTGACAGCTCCACCGTTTAATGTAAACACGTATCCGGTTTGCGATTTAGAATCGTCCGGATCAGTGTCAAAGCTTGCATCAACGTAACCTTTTACGATGAGCTCTTTGTCACTTCCATATACGAGAAACATATCCTTAGTCCTTTTCAGGTATTTTAGGATGTTCTTGACCGCTGTCCAATGATCCACTCCTGGATTACTTTGGTACCTCCCTGCTAAACTTATAGCAAGGCATACATCAGGTCTGGTACACAGTATTGCATACATGATAGATCCTATGGCTGATGCATAGGGAACATCTTTCATATTCTCTCTATCTTCTGCAGTGGTCGGGCATTGAGTCTTACTCAATTTCACACCTTGTAACACAGGCAAGAACCCTTTCTTTGCTAGATCCATTTTGAACTTCTTCAAAATTTTGTCAAGGTATGTGCTTTGTGAAAGTCCAATTAAGCGTTTTGATCTATCTCTATAGATCTTAATGCCTAATATGTAAGCAGCTTCACCGAGGTCTTTCATTGAAAAACTTTTATTCAAGTATCCCTTTATGCTATCTAGAAATTCTATATCATTTCCAATCAGTAATATGTCATCCACATATAATATCAGAAATGCTACAGAGCTCCCACTCACTTTCTTGTAAATACAGGCTTCTCCGAAAGTCTGTATAAAGCCAAATGCTTTGATCACACTATCAAAATGTTTATTCCAACTCCGTGAGGCTTGCACCAGTCCATAAATGGATCGCTGGAGCTTGCACACTTTGTTAGCTTCCTTTGGATCAACAAAACCTTCCGGTTGCATCATATACAACTCTTCTTCCAGAACTCCATTCAGGAATGCAGTTTTGACATCCATCTACCAAATTTCATAATCATAAAATGCGGCAATCGCTAACATGATTCGGACGGACTTAAGCATCGCTACGGGTGAGAAGGTCTCATCGTAGTCAATCCCTTGAACTTGCCGAAAACCTTTTGCGACAAGTCGAGCTTTGTAGACAGTAACATTACCATCAGCGTCAGTCTTCTTCTTAAAGATCCATTTATTCTCAATTGCTTGCCGATCATCGGGCAAGTCAACCAAAGTCCATACTTTGTTCTCATACATGGATCCCATCTCAGATTTCATGGCTTCAAGCCACTTTGCGGAATCTGGGCTCACCATCGCTTCTTCATAGTTCGTAGGTTCATCATGATCTAGTAGCATGACTTCCAGAACAGGATTACCGTACCACTCTGGTGCGGATCTTACTCTGGTTGATCTACGAAGTTCAGTAGTATCTTGATCTGAAGTTTCATGATCATTATCATTGGCTTCCTCACTAACTGGTGTAGGTGTCACTGAAATAGTTTTCTGTGATGAACTACTTTCCAGTAAGGGAGCAGGTACAGTTACCTCGTCAAGTTCCACTTTCCTCCCACTCACTTCTTTCGAGAGAAACTCCTTCTCTAGAAATGATCCATTCTTAGCAACGAATGTCTTGCCTTCGGATCTGTGATAGAAGGTGTACCCAACAGTTTCCTTTGGGTATCCTATGAAGACACATTTCTCCGATTTGGGTTCGAGCTTATCAGGTTGAAGTTTTTTCACATAAGCATCGCAGCCCCAAACTTTAAGAAACGACAACTTTGGTTTCTTGCCAAACCACAGTTCATAAGGCGTCGTCTCAACGGATTTTGATGGTGCCCTATTTAACGTGAATGCGGCCGTCTCTATAGCATAACCCCAAAACGATAGCGGTATATCGGTAAGAGACATCATAGATCGCACCATATCTAGTAAAGTACGATTACGACGTTCGGACACACCATTACGCTGTGGTGTTCCGGGTGGCGTGAGTTGCGAAACTATTCCACAGTTTTTCAAATGTACACCAAACTCGTAACTCAAATATTCTCCTCCACGATCAGATCGTAGAAACTTTATTTTCTTGTTACGATGATTTTCAACTTCACTCTGAAATTCTTTGAACTTTTCAAATGTTTCAGACTTATGTTTCATTAAGTAGACATACCCATATCTGCTTAAATCATCTGTGAAGGTGAGAAAATAACGATATCCTCCACGAGCCTCAATATTCATTGGACCACATACATCGGTATGTATGATTTCCAACAAATCTGTTGCTCTCTCCATAGAATCGGAGAACGGTGTTTTAGTCATCTTGCCCATGAGGCACGGTTCGTAAGTACCAAGTGATTCATAATCAAGTGGTTCTAAAAGTCCATCAGCATGGAGTTTCTTCATGCGCTTTATACCGATATGACCTAAACGACAGTGCCACAAATAAGTTGCACTTTCATTATCAACTCTGCATCTGTTGGTTTCAACATTATGAATATGTGTATTACTACTATCGAGATTCAATAAGAATAGACCACTCTTCAAGGGTGCATGACCATAAAAGATATTACTCATATAAATAGAACAACCATTATTCTCTGATTTAAATGAATAACCGTCTCGCATTAAACAAGATCCAGATATAATGTTCATGCTCAACGCTGGCACCAAATAACAATTATTTAGGTCTAATATTAATCCCGAAGGTAGATGTAGAGGTAGCGTGCCGACCGCGATCACATCGACTTTGGAACCGTTTCCCACGCGCATCGTCACCTCGTCCTTTGCCAGTGCCCGCTTATTCCGTAGTCCCTGTTTCGAGTTGCAAATATTAGCAACAGAACCAGTATCAAATACCCAGGTGCTACTGCGAGTTCTAGTAAGGTACACATCAATAACATGTATATCACATATAGCTTTGTTCACCTTGCCATCCTTCTTATCCGCCAAATACTTGGGGCAGTTCCGCTTCCAGTGACCAGTCTGCTTGCAGTAGAAGCACTCAGTTTCAGGCTTAGGTCCAGACTTGGGTTTCTTCTCTTGAGCAGCAACTTGCTTGCCGTTCTTCTTGAAGTTCCCCTTCTTCTTCCCTTTTCCCTTTTTCTTGAAACTAGTGGTTTTGTTAACCATCAACACTTGATGCTCCTTCTTGATTTCTACCTCCGCAGCTTTCAGCATTGCGAAGAGCTCGGGAATAGTCTTGTTCATCCCTTGCATATTATAGTTCATCACGAAGCTCTTGTAGCTTGGTGGCAGTGATTGGAGAATTCTGTCGATGACGCAATCATCCGGAAGATTAACTCCCAATTGAATCAAGTGATTATTATACCCAGACATTTTGAGTATATGCTCACTGACAGAACTGTTCTCCTCCATCTTGCAGCTATAGAACTTATTGGAGACTTCATATATCTCAATCCGGGCATTTGCTTGAAATATTAACTTCAACTCCTGGAACATCTCATATGCTCCATGACGTTCAAAACGTCGTTGAAGTCCCGATTCTAAGCCGTAAAGCATGGCACACTGAACTATCGAGTAGTCATCAGCTTTGCTCTGCCAGACGTTCATAACATCTGGCGTTGCTCCAGCAGCAGGCCTGGCACCCAGCGGTGCTTCCAGGACGTAATTCTTCTGTGCAGCAATGAGGATAATCCTCAAGTTACGGACCCAGTCCGTGTAATTGCTACCATCATCTTTCAACTTTGCTTTCTCAAGGAACGCATTAAAATTCAACGGAACAACAGCACAAGCCATCTATCTACAATCAACATAAACAAGCAAGATACTATCAGGTACTAAGTTCATGATAAATTTAAGTTCAATTAATCATATTACTTAAGAACTCCCACTTAGATAGACATCCCTCTAATCTTCTAAGTGATTACGTGATCCAAATCAACTAAACCATGACCGATCATCACGTGAGATGGAGTAGTTTTCAATGGTGAACATCGTTTATGTTGATCATATCTACTATATGATTCACGCTCGACCTTTCGGTCTCCGTGTTCCGAGGCCATATCTGCATATGCTAGGCTCGTCAAGTTTAACCTGAGTATTCTGCGTGTGCAAAAACTGGCTTGCACCCGTTGTAGATGGACGTAGAGCTTATCACACCCGATCATCACGTGGTGTCTGGGCACGATGAACTTTGGCAACGGTGCATACTCAGGGAGAACACTTCTTGATAATTTAGTGAGAGATCATCTTATAATGCTACCGTCAATCAAAGCAAGATAAGATGCATAAAAAGATAAACATCACATGCAATCAATATAAGTGATATGATATGGCCATCATCATCTCGTGCTTGTGATCTCCATCTCCGAAGCACCGTCATGATCACCATCGTCACCGGCGCGACACCTTGATCTCCATCGTAGCATCGTTGTCGTTTTGCCAATCTTATGCTTTCACGACTATCACTACCGTTTAGCAATAAAGTAAAGCATTACATCGCGATTGCATTGCATACAATAAAGCGACAACCATATGGCTCCTGCCAGTTGCCGATAACTTGGTTACAAAACATGATCATCTCATACAATAAAATTCAGCATCATGCCTTGACCATATCACATCACAACATGCCCTGCAAAAACAAGTTAGACGTCCTCTACTTTGTTGTTGCATGTTTTACGTGGCTGCTACGGGCTTAAGTAAGAACCAATCTCACCTACGCATCAAAACCACAACGATAGTTTGTCAAATAGACTCCGTTTTAACCTTCGCAAGGACCGGGCGTAGCCATACTTGGTTCAACTAAAGTTGGAGAGGCAGTCGCCCGCAAGCCATCTCTGTGCAAAGCACGTAGAGGGAACCGGTCTCGCGTAAGCGTACGCGTAAGGTTGGTCCGGGTCGTCTCGTCCAACAATACCGCCGAACCAAAGTATGACATGCTGGTAGGCAGTATGACTTGTATCGTCCACAACTCACTTGTGTTCTACTCGTGCATATAACATCAACATCAATAACCTAGGCTCGGATGCCACTGTTGGGTTTCGTAGTAATTTCAAAAAATTTCCTACGCACACGCAAGATCATGTGATGCATAGCAACGAGGGGAGAGTATTGTCTACGTACCCAACGCAGACCGACTGCGGAAGCGATGACACGACGTAGAGGAAGTAGTCGTACGTCTTCTCGATCCAACCGATCAAGCACCGAAACTACGGCACCTCCGAGTTCGAGCACACGTTCAGCTCGATGACGATCCCCGGACTCCGATCCAGCAAAGTGTCGGGGAAGAGTTCCGTCAGCACGACGGTGTGGTGACGATCTTGATGAACTACAGCAGCAGGGCTTCGCCTAAACTCCGCTACAGTATTATCGAGGAATATGGTGGCAGGGGGCACCGCACACGGCTAAGGAATCGATCATGTGGATCAACTTGTGTCAACTTGTGTGTTTAGAGGTGCCCCTGCCTCCGTATATAAAGGAGGTGAGGAGGGGAGGCTGGCCGGCCAAGGGGGGGAGGCGCAGGAGAGTCCTACTCCCTCTGGGAGTAGGATTCCCCCTCCAATCCTAGTCCAACTAGGATTCCTTGGAGGGGAAAAGAGGAGGAGGGGGCCGGCCACCTCTCCTAGTCCTAATAGGACTAGGGGAAGGGGGGGGGGGGCGCAGCCCATCTAGGGAAGCCCCTTCTCTTTTCCACTAAGGCCCACTATGGCCCAAATAGCTCCCGGGGGGTTCCGGTAACCCTCTCGGTATTCCGGTAAAATCCCGATTTCACCCGGAACACTTCCGATATCCAAATATAGGCTTCCAATATATCAATCTTTACGTCTCGACCATTTCGAGACTCCTTGTCATGTCCGTGATCACATCCGGGACTCCGAACAACCTTCGGTACATCAAAATGCATAAACTCATAATATAACTGTCATCGTAACCTTAAGCATGCGGACCCTACGGGTTCGAGAACAATGTAGACATGACCGAGACACGTCTCTGGTCAATAACCAATAGCGGGACCTGGATGCCCATATTGGCTCCTACATATTCTACGAAGATCTTTATCGGTCAGACCGCATAACAACATACGTTGTTCCCTTTGTCATCGGTATGTTACTTGCCCGAGATTCGATCGTCGGTATCCAATACCTAGTTCAATCTCGTTACCGGCAAGTCTCTTTACTCGTTCCGTAATACATCATCTCACAACTAACATATTAGTTGTAATGCTTGCAAGGCTTATGTGATGTGTATTACCGAGAGGGCCCAGAGATACCTCTCCGACAATCGGAGTGACAAATCCTAATCTCGAAATACGCCAACCCAACATCGACCATTGGAGACACCTGTAGTACTCCTTTATAATCACCCAGTTACGTTGTGACGTTTGGTAGTACCCAAAGTGTTCCTCCGGTAAACGGGAGTTGCATAATCTCATAGTCATAGGAACATGTATAAGTCATGAAGAAAGCAATAGCAACATACTAAACGATCGGGTGCTAAGCTAATGGAATGGGTCATGTCAATCAGATCATTCTACTAATGATGTGACCTCGTTAATCAAATAACAACTCATTGTTCATGGTTAGGAAACATAACCATCTTTGATTAACGAGCTAGTCAAGTAGAGGCATACTAGTGACACTTTGTTTGTCTATGTATTCACACATGTATTATGTTTCCGGTAAATACAATTCTAGCATGAATAATAAACATTTATCATGATTATGAGGAAATAAATAATAACTTTATTATTGCCTCTAGGGCATATTTCCTTCAGTCTCCCACTTGCACTAGAGTTAATAATCTAGATTACACTGTAATGATTCTAACACCCATGGAGCCTTGGTGCTGATCATGTTTTGCTCGTGGAAGAGGCTTAGTTAACGGGTCTGCAACATTCAGATCCGTATGTATCTTGCAAATCTCTATGTCTCCCACCTGGACTAGATCCCGGATGGAGTTGAAGCGTCTCTTGATGTGTTTGGTCCTTTTGTGAAATCTGGATTCCTTTGCCAAGGCAATTGCACCAGTATTGTCACAAAAGATTTTCATTGGACCCGATGCACTAGGTATGACACCTAGATCGGATATGAACTCCTTCATCCAGACTCCTTCATTTGCTGCTTCCGAAGAAGCTATGTATTCCGCTTCACATGTAGATCCCGCTACGACGCTTTGTTTAGAACTGCACCAACTGACAGCTCCACCGTTTAATTTAACACGTATCCGGTTTGCGATTTAGAATCGTCCGGATCAGTGTCAAAGCTTGCATCAACGTAACCTTTTATGATGAGCTCTTTGTCACTTCCATATACGAGAAACATATCCTTAGTCCTTTTCAGGTATTTTAGGATGTTCTTGACCGCTGTCCAATGATCCACTCCTGGATTACTTTGGTACCTCCCTGCTAAACTTATAGCAAGGCATACATCAGGTCTGGTACACAGTATTGCATACATGATAGATCCTATGGCTGATGCATAGGGAACATCTTTCATATTCTCTCTATCTTCTGCAGTGGTCGGGCATTGAGTCTTACTCAATTTCACACCTTGTAACACAGGCAAGAACCCTTTCTTTGCTTGATCCATTTTGAACTTCTTCAAAATTTTGTCAAGGTATGTGCTTTGTGAAAGTCCAATTAAGCGTTTTGATCTATCTCTATAGATCTTAATGCCTAATATGTAAGCAGCTTCACCGAGGTCTTTCATTGAAAAACTTTTATTCAAGTATCCCTTTATGCTATCCAGAAATTCTATATCATTTCCAATCAGTAATATGTCATCCACATATAATATCAGAAATGCTACAGAGCTCCCACTCACTTTCTTGTAAATACAGGCTTCTCCGAAAGTCTGTATAAAGCCAAATGCTTTGATCACACTATCAAAACGTTTATTCCAACTCCGAGAGGCTTGCACCAGTCCATAAATGGATCGCTGGAGCTTGCACACTTTGTTAGCTTCCTTTGGATCGACAAAACCTTCCGGTTGCATCATATACAACTCTTCTTCCAGAAATCCATTCAGGAATGCATTTTTGACATCCATCTGCCAAATTTCATAATCATAAAATGCGGCAATCGCTAACATGATTCGGACGGACTTAAGCATCGCTACGGGTGAGAAGGTCTCATCGTAGTCAATCCCTTGAACTTGCCGAAAACCTTTTGCGACAAGTCGAGCTTTGTAGACAGTAACATTACCATCAGCGTCAGTCTTCTTCTTAAAGATCCATTTATTCTCAATTGCTTGCCGATCATCGGGCAAGTCAACCAAAGTCCATACTTTGTTCTCATACATGGATCCCATCTTAGATTTCATGGCTTCAAGCCACTTTGCGGAATCTGGGCTCACCATCGCTTCTTCATAGTTCGTAGGTTCATCATGATAGGTGTATAGACTTGCAAGATAGGATCAAGAACTCTCATATATTGATGAAAACACAATAGGTTCAGATCTGAAATCATGGCACTCGAGCCCTAGTGACAAGCATTAAGCATAGCAAAGTCATAGCAACATCAATCTCAGAACATAGTGGATACTAGGGATCAAACCCTAACAAAACTAACTCGATTACATGATAGATCTCATCCAACCCATCACCGTCCAGCAAGCCTACGATGGAATTACTCACGCACGGCGGTGAGCATCATGAAATTGGTGATGGAGGATGGTTGATGATGATGATGGCGACGGATTCCCCTCTCCGGAGCCCCGAACGGACTCCAGATCAGACCTCCCGAGAGGTTTTAGGGCTTGGCGGCAGCTCCGTATCGTAAAACGCGATGAATCCTTCTCTTTGATTTTTTTCTCCCTGAAACCAAATATATAGAGTTGGAGTTGAGGTGTGAGGAGCTCCAGGGGGCCCATGAGGTAGGGGGCGCCCCCCCACCCTCGTGGACAGGTGGTGGCCCCCCTGGTCTTCATCTTTTGCAAGGATTTTTTATTATTTCTGAATAGATGTTCCGTGAAGTTTCAGGTCATTCTGAGAACTTTTGTTTCTGCACATAAATAACACCATAGCAATTCTGTTGAAAACAGCGTCAGTCGGGTTAGTTCCATTCAAATCATGCAAGTCAGAGTCCAAAAGAAGGGCAAAAGTGTTTGTAAAAGTAGATACGACGGAGACGTATCAGGATCGCAACCATTTTCTAGGGTAGAGTATTCAACCCAAATTTATTGATTCGACACAAGGGGAGGCAAAGAATATTCTCAAGTATTAGCAGTTGAGTTGTCAATTCAACCACACCTGGAAAGTTAATATCCGCAGGAAAGTGTTTAGTGGCAAAGTAATATGATAGTAGTGGTAACGGTAGCAAAAGGTAATGATGGCAAAAGTAATGTTTTTAGTATTTTGTAGTGGTGATAATAATAGCAACAAAAAAGTAAATAAGCGAGGAACAATATATGGAAAGCTCGTAGGCAATGGATCAGTGATGGAGAATTATGCCAGATGCGGTTCATCATGTAATAGTCATAACCGAGGGTGACAAAGAACTAGCTTCAATTCATCAATGTAATGTAGGCATGTATTCCGAATATAGTCATACATGCTTATGGAAAAGAACTTGCATGACATCTTTTGTCCTACCCTCCCGTGGCAGCGGGGTCCTAGTGGAAACTAAGGGATATTAAGGCCTCCTTTTAATAGAGTACCGGACCAAAGCATTAACACATAGTGAATACATGAACTCCTCAGACTACGGTCATCACCGGGAGTGGTCCCGATTATTGTCACTTCAGGGTTGCCGGATCATAACACATAGTAGGTGACTATAGACTTGCAAGATAGGATCAAGAACACTCATATATTGATGAAAACATAATAGGTTTAGATCTGAAATCATGGCACTCGGGCCCTAGTGACAAGCATTAAGCATAGCAAAGTCATAGCAACATCAAGCTCAGAACATAGTGGATACTAGGGATCAAACCATAACAAAACTAACTCGATTACAAGATAAATCTCATCCAACCCATCACCGTCTAGCAAGCCTACGATGGAATTACTCACGCACGGCGGTGAGCATCATGAAATTGGTGATGGAGGAAGGTTGATGATGACGATGGTGACGGATTCCCTTCTCCGGAGCCCCGAACAGACTCCAGATCAGCCCTCCCTAGAGGTTTTAGGGCTTGGCGGCGGCTCCGTATCGTAGAACGCGATGAATCCTTCTCTCTTATTTTTTTCTCCCCGAAAGCAAATATATAGAGTTGGAGTTGAGGTCGAAGGAGCTCCAGGGGGCCCACGAGGTAGGGGGCACACCCCCACCCTCGTGGCTAGGGTGTAGGCCCCCTGGTCTTCCTCTTTTGTAAGGATTTTTTATTATTTACAAAAAGACGTTCCGAGAAGTTTCAGGTCATTCCGAGAACTTTTGTTTCTGCACATAAATAACACCATGGTGTTGGGGAACGTAGCAGAATTTTAAAATTTTCTACGCATCACCAAGATCAATCTATGGAGTCATCTAGCAACGAGGGAGAGAGGAGTGCATCTACATACCCTTGTAGATCGCGCGCGGAAGCGTTCAAGAGAACGGGGTTGATGGAGTCGTACTCGAAGTGATCCAAATCACCGATGACCTAGTGCCGAACAGACGGCACCTCCGTGTTCAACACACGTACGGTTGGGAAGATGTCTCCTCCAACTTGATCCAGCAAAGGGAAGGAGAGGTTGATGAAGATCCAGCAGCACGACCGCATGGTGGTGGATGCAGCAGGATCCCGGCAGGGCTTCGCCAAGCGCAAGCGGGAAGGAGAGGTTTTACGGAGGGAGAGGGAGGCGCCAAAAGCAAGGGGTGCGGCTGCCCTCCCTCCACCTCTTTATATAGGGGCCTTGGGGGGGGGGCGCCGACCCTAGGAGATGGATCTCCAAGGGGGCGGCGGCCAAGGGGTGGCTTCCCCCCAAGCCAAGTGGGGGGCGCCCCCACCCCTAGGGTTTCCCAACCCTAGGCGCAGGGGAGGCCCAAGGGGGGCGCACCAGCCCACTAGGGGCTGGTTCCCCTCCCAATTCAGCCCATGGGGCCCTCCGAGATAGGTGGCCCCACCCGGTGGACCCCCGGGACCCTTCCGGTGGTCCCGGTACAATACGGGCGACCCCCGAAACCTTCCCGATGGCCGAAACTAGACTTCCTATATATAAATCTTTACCTCCGGACCATTCTGGAACTCCTCGTGACGTCCGGGATCTCATCCGGGATTCCGAACAACTTTCAGGTTACTACATACTAATATCTTTACAACCCTAGCGTCACCGAACCTTAAGTGTGTAGACCCTACGGGTTCGGGAGACATGCAGACATGGCCGAGATGCCTCTCCGGTCAATAACCAACAGCGGGATCTGGATACCCATGTTGGCTCCCACATGCTCCACGATGATCTCATCGGATGAACCACAATGTCGAGGATTCAATCAATCCGTATACAATTCCCTTTGTCAATCGGTACGTTACTTGCCCGAGACTCGATCGTCGGTATCCCAATACCTCGTTCAATCTCGTTACCGGCAAGTCACTTTACTCATGCTGTAATGCATGATCCCGTGATCAACCACTTGGTCACATTGAGCTCATTATGATGATGCATTACCGAGTGGGCCCAGAGATACCTCTCCGTCATACGGAGTGACAAATCCCAGTCTCGATTCGTGCCAACCCAACAGACACTTTCGGAGATACCTGTAGTGTACCTTTATAGTCACCCAGTTACATTGTGACGTTTGGCACACCAAAGCACTCCTACGGTATCCGGGAGTTGCACAATCTCATGGTCTAAGGAAATGATACTTGACATTCGGAAAAGCTACAGCAAACAAACTACACGATCTTTGAGCTATGCTTAGGATTGGGTCTTGTCCATCACATCATTCTCCTAATGATGTGATCCCGTTATGAATGACATCCAATGTCCATAGTCAGGAAACCATGACTATCTTTTGATCAACGAGCTAGTCAACTAGAGGCTCACTAGGGACGTGTTGTGGTCTATGTATTCACACATGTATTACGATTTCCGGATAACAAAATTATAGCATGAACAATAGACAATTATCATGAACAAAGAAATATAATAATAACCATTTTATTATTGCCTCTAGGGCATATTTCCAACACATGGTAATTCTGCTGAAAACAACGTCAGTCCGGGTTAGATCCATTGAAATCATGCAAGTTAGAGTCCAAATCAAGGGCAAAAGTGTTTGGAAAAGTAGATACGACGGAGACGTATCAACTCCCCCAAGCTTAAACCTTTGCTTGTACTCAAGCAATTCAGTTGATAAACTGAAAGTGATAAAGAAAAACTTTTACGAACTCTGTTTGCTCTTGTTATTGTAAATATGTAAAGCCAGCATTCATGTTTTCAGCAAAGATTATGAACTAACCATATTCACAATAACATTTAGGTCTCATGTTTACTCATATCAATGGCATAATCAATTAGCGAGCAATAATAATAAATATCAGATGACAACACTTTCTCAAAACAATCATAATATGATATAACAAGATGGTATCTCGCTAGCCCTTTCTGAGACCGCAAAACATAAATGCAGAACACCTTTAAAGATCAAGGACTGACTAGACATTGTAATTCATGGTAAAAGAGATCCAGTCAAGTCATACTCAATGTAAACTAACAGTAATGAATGCAAATGGCAGTGGTGCTCTTCACCTGGAGCTTTTTAATAAGAGGATGATGACTCAACATGAAAGTAAATAGATAGGCCCTTCGTAGAGGGAAGCAGGGATTTGTAGAGGTGCCAGAGCTCGGTTTTGAAATAGAGATAAAAAATATTATGAGCGGTATACTTTCATTGTCAACATAACAACCAAGAGATGGCGATATCTTCCATGCTACACACATTATAGGCGGTTTCTAAACAGAATGGTAAAGTTTATACTCCCCCTCCACCAACAAGCATCAATCCATGGCTTGCTCGAAACAACGAGTGCCTCCAACTAACAAGAGTCCCAGGGGGAGTTTTTTTGCAATTATTTTGATTTATTTTGCATAAATCATGGGATTGGGCATCCCGGTGATCAGTCATTTTCTCGTGAGTGAGGAGCGGAGTCCACTCCTCTTGAGAACAACCCGCCTAACATGGAAGATACGAACAACCCTAGTTGATACATGAGCTATTCGAGCATACAAAACATGATATGTATTTGAAGTTTTAGAGTTTGGCACATACAAATTTACTTGGAACGGCAGGTAGATACCGTATATAGGTAGGTATGGTGGACTCATATGGAATAACTTTGAGGTTTATGAAGTTGGATGCACAAGCAGTATTCCTGCTTAGTACAAGTGAAGGCTAGCAAAAGATTGGGAAGCGACCAGCTAGAGAGCGACAACAGTCATGACATGCATTAAAATTAATCAACACCGAATGCAAGCATGAGTAGGATATAATGCACCATGAACTTAAATATCATAGATGCTATGTTGATTTTGTTTCAACTACATGCGTGAACATGTGCCAAGTCAAGCCACTCGAATCGTTCAAAAGAGGATACCATCCTATCATACCACATCACAACCATTTTAATAGCATGTTGGCACGCAAGGTAAACCATTATAAGCTCCTAGCTAATTAAGCATGGCATAAGCAACTATAATCTCTAATTGCCATTGCAAACATGTTTATTCATAATAGGCTGAATCAGGAACGATGAACTAATCATATTTACAAAAACAAGAGAGGTCGAGTTCATACCAGCTTTTCTCATCTCAATTAGACCATCATATATTGTCATAATTGCCTTTCACTTGCACGACCAAACGATGTGGATAATAATAATAGTGCACATGTATTGGACTAAGCTGGAATCTGCAAGCATTCAATAAACATGAGAAGACAAGGCAGTATGGGCTCTTTTGTCAGATCAACAATAATGCATATAAGAGCCACTTCAACAATTAAATCATGGTCTTCTCCTATCGACCCCCAAAGAAAAGAAAAGAAATAAAACTATTTACACGGGAAAGCTCCCAACAAGCAAAAGAAGAACATGAAATCTTTTTGGGTTTTCTTTTTAATTACTACTACAAGCATGGAAATTAAAACTAGCTAAAAGCTACAACTAATATTTTTTGTTTTTCTTAAGGTTTATTAAACACACAAGAAGAAAGCATAAAAAGGAAATAAACTAGCATGGATGATACAATGAAAAAGTATGAGCACCGACATCTAATAATGAGTGTGTGAACATAAATGTGATGTCGGTGAGAAATACGTACTCCCCCAAGCTTAGGCTTTTGGCCTAAGTTGGTTTATGGCCACGGCTGGTCTGGCGGATATCCATAGTAATAGTTGGGGTCGTACTGCGAAGAAGAAGACTCTGATTGCCACTGGTTGGCAATCATCTTCGGATCCCACTGGTAATTAGACTGTCGTGGAGGATCAACTTGTGGTTCCGACTCTGGCTCTGTGGCTGATGTAGGGTTCCGGTAGGCGTGAATAGCCTCTAAAGAAACAAGGTACTTGTCTGCAGATAAATCAAACAAGGAAGGAGTAGGCGTGACTCTGGCTCAGGATGGTGTTTATCAAAAAACAATTTGTATTTAAGCTCCCCTTCCCTATTCTTAACAATAAAACCGTGTGCCATCATACTCTTATAATCTAAATAAACAGTAGGCATCAATTTTTCTTCTTTTTCATAGTGCCTTATAGGTATGTTATAATGTGCAGCTAGGAATGAAGCATAGATGCCTCCAAAGATGGGGCCCTTTGTACGGTTCAGACTTAACCATTTAGCAATAATACCGCCCATACTAACAGAGTTATCACAAAATAAACCGTGGAACAAAATAATAATACCAGGAACACTAAGGTTTCCACAGTTTCCGCGACCAATTAAGCAACGACTAGTAAATATTGCAAAGTAGCGTATAACAGGAAAATGTATGCTAGTGATTCGTGCATTGGAAACCTTCCTCGTTTCCCCTACAATGATGGTATCAATAAACCCATCCACATCGCCGCGATGTGGTTCCTCTATTGTGCCCTCGAAAGGGATCAAACAAACCCGACAAAAATCATAAAGTGACACCTCCTTATGCTCATCATATAAATAAAACTCCACCGTAGGTGGTGAGATCCTAGCATGAAAATGGAAGTTTTGCACAAAGATATTGGTGAGTAAGAGATACTATTCGCGTTGGTCATGGAGGAAGGCGGTGAGGCCTGCATTCTCAGCCAATTCGTAAAAATCATCATAAATCCCGTCTGCTCTCAAGAAATCATCGGAATGCCATTCACATGGCCGAAACCCGCGGTGCGAGGCAGATTATATTTGGGCCTCTCTGCTTCTTCATTTTGCTTTTCCTTCGAGCTTCGGCTCAATGAGCCCCTCAAAAACCTCTTCATTATTTTCTGAAAAATTCTGAAATTTTTAGTAACTTCAAAATAAAAGTAAACCAAACTCAACAAAATTGATAGCAACTACTCCTACAAGTGCCTAGAGCCTATATAATGCATCAAAACTACTTGGAACCACATAAATTTGAGATGCAAACTCAAGAACAGGGTCACCTAGACAGCACAAATTTGCAATGAATAAAGCACTAGAACAAAAACTAATTGGACCAATGGGGGAGTCACATACCAAGGAACAATCCCCCCAAGAAGTTTTGTGAGAGGTGCTTTGAGCAAGGAGATCGAAAATGGCAGCAAAATGAGCTTGGACTCGGGTTTGAACTGGATAAACGTGTTTTTGGGAGGAAGAAGGAGTGTGTGGGTGCAGGAATAAGTGGAGGGGGCCACCATGGGCCCATTAGGCAGGAGGGCGTGCCCTCCACCCTCGTGGCCAGGTGGATGCCCCCCGTGCTATGTTCTTAGTGCCAAATATTCTCAAATATTCCAGAAAAAATCACATTTAAATTTCAGGGCATTTGGAGAACTTTTATTTTCAGGGTATTTTTATATTGCATGGATAATTCAGATAACAGACGGAAAATACTTATTTTAATTTTATTTAACATAAATAACAGAAAGTAAAAGGAGGGTACAGAAGGTTGTGCCTTCTAGTTTCATCCATCTCATGCTCATCAAAAGGAATCCACTAACAAGGTTGATCAGGTCTTGTTAACAAACTCATTCCGAATAACATGGAACGGGAGAAATTTCGAATAACACTATGTTACCTCAACGGGGATATGCACATCCCCAATAATAAGAATATCATATTTCTTTTTGACAGTAGGTGGAGGAAATTCAAAACCTCCAATAATAATCGATGGAATTTTTCCAATAGAGTTGATACTATGAACTTGAGGTTGTTTCCTCGGAAAGTGTACCATATGCTCATTACCATTAACATGAAAAGTGGCAATGCCTTTGGTGCAATCAATAACAGCCCCTGCAATATTAAAAAAAGGTCTTCCAAGAATAATAGACATACTATCGTCCTCGGGAATATCAAGAATAACAAAGTCCGTTAAAATAGTAACGTTTGCAACCACAACAGGCACATCCTCACAAATACCGACATGTATAGCAGTTGATTTATCAGCCATTTGCAAAGATATTTCAGTAGGTGTCAACTTATTTAAATCAAGTTTACGATATAAAGAGAGAGGCATAACACTAACATCGGCTCCAAGATCACATAAAGCAGTTTTAACATAGTTTCTCTTAATGGAGCATGGTATAGTGGGTACTCCTGGATCTCCAAGTTTCTTAGGTATTCCACCCTTAAAAGTATAATTAACAAGCATGGTGGAAATTTCAGCTTCCGGTATCTTTCTTTTATTAGTGACAATTTCTTTCATGTACTTAGCATAAGGATTCATTTTAAGCATATCAGTTAATCGCATACGCAAAAAGATAGGTCTAATCATTTTAGCAAAGTGCTCAAAATCCTCATCATCCTTTTTCTTGGATGGTTTGGGAGGGAAAGGCATGGGTTTCTGAACCCATGGTTCTCTTTCTTTACCATGCTTCCTAGCAACAAAGTCTGATCATAACATTGATTCTTTGATTGTGGGTTATCAAGATCAACAGCAGGTTCAATTTCTATATCAGTATCATTACTAGGTTGAGCATCATCATGAACATTATCATTAACATTATCACTAGTTTCAGGTTCATTACCAGATTGTGTTTCAGCATCAGAAATAGAAATATCATTTGGATTCTCAGGTGTTTCAGCGATAGGTTCACTAGGAACATGCAAAGTTCTATCATTTTTCTTTTTCTTTCTTTTAGAAGGACTAGGTGCATCTATATTATTTCTCTGAGAATCTTGCTCAATTCTCTTAGGGTGGCCTTCAGGATACAAAGATTCCTGAGTCATTTTACCTGTTCTAGTAGCCACTCTAACAGCATAATCATTATTCTTACTATTCAATTCATTGAGCAAATCATTTTGAGCCTTGAGTACTTGTTCTACTTGAGTGGTAACCATAGAAGCATGTTTACTAATAAGTTTAAGTTCACCTTTGACATTAGCCATATAATCACCCAAGTGTTCAAGCATATTTGAATTGTATTTCAATTGTCTACCAAAATAACCATTAAAATCTTCTTGCTTCACCATAAAATTATCAAACTCATCTAAGCATGGGCTAGCAAACTTAGTAAGAGGGATTTCAGCTTTATCATATCTATAGAGAGAATTTACCTTTACTATCTGTATCGGGTTATCAAGACCATGTATTTCTTCAATAGGTAATGGATTAAGATCATATGTTTCTTCAACAGGCGGTAAATTAAGACCGTGTATTTCTTCAATAGGAGGTAAATTCTTAACATCTTCAGCTTTAATACCTTTTTCTTTCATAGATTTCTTTGCCTCTTGCATATCTTCAGGACTGAGAAATAGAACACCTCTTTTCTTCGGAGTTGGTTTAGGAATAGGCTCAGGGGTTGGCTCAGGAAGTGTCCAATTATTTTCATTTGTCAACATATTATTCAATAGAATTTTAGCTTCATCCGGTGTTCTTTCCCTAAAAACAGAACCAACACAACTATCCAGGCAATCTCTGGAAGCATCGGTTAGTCCATTATAAAAGATATCAAGTATTTCATTTTTCTTAAGAGGGTGATCAGGCAAAGCATTAAGTAATTGGAGAAGCCTCCCCCAAGCTTGTGGGAGAGTCTCTTCTTCAATTTGCACAAAGTTGTATATATCCCTTAAAGCAGCTTGTTTCTTATGAGCAGGGAAATATTTTGCAGAGAAGTAATAAATCATATTCTGGGGACTACGCACACAACCATGATCAAGAGAATTAAACCACATCTTAGCATCACCCTTTAATGAGAACGGAAATATTTTAAGGATATAAAAGTAGCGAGATTTCTCGTCATTAGTGAACAGGGTGGCTATATCATTTAATTTAGTAAGATGTGCCACAACAGTTTCAGATTCATAGCCATGAAAAGGATCAGATTCAACCAAAGTAATATATCAGGATCAACAGAGAATTCATAATCCTTATCAGTAACACAGATAGGTGAAGTAGCAAAAGCAGGGTCAGGTCTAGCATTAAGAGATTGCTGTTTCCATTTAGCTAATAACTTTTTAAGATCATATATATCCTTGCAAGCAAAAATAGCTTTAGCAATTTCTTCATCCATAACATAGCCCTCAGGAATAACAGGCAATTCATATTTATTAGGGGAGAGTCTTCATCATCACTTTCATCAATATTATCAGTTTCAATAATTTCATTCTCTCTAGCCCTAGCAAGTTGTTCATCAAGAAATTCACCAAGTGGCACAGTAGTATCAAGCATAGGAGTAGTTTCATCATAAGTATCATGCATAGCATAAGTGGCATCATCAATAACATGCGACATATCAGAACAAATAGCAGAAGCAGGTTTAGGTGTCACAAGCTTACTCAAAACAGAAGGTGAATCAAGTGTAGAGCTAGATGGCAGTTCCTTACCTCCCCTCGTAGTTGAGGGATAAATCATGGTTTTTGGATCTCTCGAGTTCTTCATAATGATAAGCAGATATAAATCACAAGTGACTCAAAGAATAGAGCTATGCTCCTCGGCAATGGCGCCAAAAAATAGTCTTGATAACCCACAAGTATAGGGGATCGCAACAGTTTTCGAGTGTAGAGTATTCAACCCAAATTTATTGATTCGACACAAGGGGAGACAAAGAATATTCTCAAGTATTAGCAGCTGAGTTGTTAATTCAACCACACCTGGAAACTTAATATCTACAACAAAGTGTTTAGTAGCAAAGTAATATGATAGTAGTGGTAATGGTAGCAAAAGGTAATGATAGCAAAATTAATGTTTTTGGTATTTTGTAGTGATGATAATAATAGCAACGGAAAAGTAAAATAAGCGAGGAACAATATATGAAAAACTCGTAGGTAATGGATCAGTGATGGAGAATTATGCCGGATGCGGTTCATCATGTAACAATCATAACCTAGGGTAACAAAGAACTAGCTCCAATTCATCAATATAATGTAGGCATGTGTTCCGAATATAGTCATACGTGCTTATGGAAAAGAACTTGCATGACATCTTTTGTCCTATCCTCCCGTGGCAGCAGGGTCCTAGTGGAAACTAAGGGATATTAAGGCCTCCTTTTAATAGAGTATCGGACCAAAGCATTAACACATAGTGAATACATGAACTCCTCAAACTACGGTCATCACCGGGAGTGGTCCCGATTATTGTCACTTCGGGGTTGCCGGGTCATAACACATAGTAGGTGACTATAGACTTGCAAGATTGGATCAAGAACACTCATATATTGCTGAAAACATAATAGGTTCAGATCTGAAATCATGGCACTCGGGCCCTAGTGACAAGCCTTAAGCATAGCAAAGTCATAGCAACATCAATCTCAGAACATAGTGGATACTACGGATCAAACCCTAACAGAACTATCTCGATTACATGATAAATCTCATCCAACCCATCACCGTCCAGCAAGCCTACGATGGAATTACTCATGCACGGCGGTGAGCATCATGAAATTGGTGATGGAGGAAGGTTGATGATGACGATGGTGACGGATTCCCCTCTTTGGAGCCCCGAACGGACTCCAGATCAGCCCTCCCAAGAGGTTTTAGGGCTTGGCGGCAGCTCCGTATCGTAAAACGCGATGAATCCTTCTCTCTTATTTTTTTCTCCCCGAAAGCAAATATATAGAGTTGGAGTTGAGGTCAGAGGAGCTCCAGAGGGCCCATGAGGTAGGGGGGCGCGCCCCACCCTCGTGGCTAGGGTGTGGGCCCCCTGGTCTTCATCTTTTGTAAGGATTTTTTATTATTTCCGAAAAGATGTTTCGTGAAGTTTCAGGTCATTCTGAGAACTTTTGTTTCTGCACATAAATAGCACCATGGTAATTGTGCTGAAAAAAGCGTCAGTCCGGATTAGTTCCATTCAAATCATGCAAGTTACATTCCAAAACAAGGGCAAAAGTGTAGTAGATCCGATGGAGACGTACAAGGTGCAGCAAGATGACCCAATCTTTTTTGTAGCAAAGGACAAGCCTGGACGAACTCTTATATAAAGTAAAGCGCTCCCGAGGACACATGGTAATTACTGTCAAGTTAGTTTTCATCATGATCATATGATTCGCGTACGTTATTTTGATAATTTGATATGTGGATGGACCGGTGCTTGGGTGCTGTCTTTCCTTGGACAAGTCTCCCATTTATGATTAACCCCTCTCGCAAGCATCCGCAACTACGAAAGAACAATTAAGATAAATATAACCATAACATGAAACATATGGATCCAAATCAGCCACTTACGAAGCAACGCATAAATTAGGGTTTAAACTTTTGTCACTCTAGCAACCCATCATCTACTTATTGCTTTCCAATGGCTTCCCGTAGGCCCAAATAATGGTGAAGTGTCATGTAGTCGACGTTCACATAACACCACTAGAGGAAAGACAACATACATCTCATCAAAATATCGAACGAATACCAAATTCAAATGATTACTTATAACAAGACTTCTCCCATGTCCTCGGGAATAAACGTAACTACTCACAAAACATATTCATGTTCATAACCAGAGGACTATTAATTATTATTAAGGATCTAAACATATGATTTTCTACTGAATAAACCAACTAGCATCAACTACAAGGAGTAATCAACACTACTACCAACCCACAGGTACCAATCTAAGGTTTTGAGACAAAGATCGGATAAAATAGATAAACTATGGTTTGAGAGGAGATGGTGCTGGTGAAGATGTTGATGGAGATTGACCCCCTCTCGATGAGAGGATCGTTGATGATGACGATGGCTTCGATTTGAGTTTTCCCGACAAAACAACTCCGCCGGAGCCCTAGATTTGTTCTGCCCAAGTTCCGCCTCGAAACGGCGGCGCTTCGCCCCGAAGACTTCCTTCTTATTTTTTTCAGATCAAAACACACCTTATAGCAGAAGATGGGCATTGGGAGCCTGCCAGGTGTCCCACAAGGCAGGGGCGCGCCTAGGGGGATAGGGCGCGCCCTCCACCCTTGTGGATGGCAGGTGGCCCCCCTCTGATGCTTTCTTCGCCCAATATTTTTTATATATTGCAAAACAATTCTTCGTGAAGTTTCAGGACTTTTGAAGCTGCGCGGAATAGGTCTTTAATATTTGCTCCTTTTCTAGTCCAGAATTTTAGCTGCCGATATTGTCCCTCTTTATGTAAACCTTATAAAATAAGAGAGAAAAAGCATAAGTATTGTGATATAATGAGTAATAACAGTCCATAATGCAATAAATATCAATATAAAATCATAATGCAAAATGGGTGGCACGGACATGCAACTATGCGTGTGCATGCTTCAGAAAATTAAGATAGACCCGACTGAAGTGGATAGATGGATCGACCCTATAGTTTGTTCACGTTCATATCTCAAAACCGTGCACGCCGGATCTCTCTCATTCGTGGCTTGGGGGCTTCTTTCAAAGGAAGACATCGGTGAGAACAGTCTTGGATTGCGGCGAGGCCTTCAATATCTCCAAACCCTACAAATCATTAATAATGTGATTGTGCAATTACCAAATCCGTGAAACTAAAACTTGATCAAGATTGTCCCTTCTTTTTTGAAATAAAATTAGCTAGGGATTAATTATATAGTGAAGAAGATGAAGTAGATCGATGGCTAAGATGAGTCACTCACCTCCTTGTATCCGATGTGCACGGTCATCTCCTGGAGCGCGGTGAGATCCGTGACCGCGAAGGTGTTGAGCAGCGCGATGCTGGAGATGGCGGATATGGGCGACACCGCGAGGCTGTCCATCACCGTGTACGTCACGATGCCCCGCACGAACCCATCCGCGGTGGGCGCGTTCTGCGCAACGCCAGCCACGGCACCGGCAAGCGGCGCGTACTGGATTTGGGTCGTCATCACACAGGAACATCTGGGACATTTGGTGCCACTCACGTCTGTCACGTATTCGCGGCAAATGATGTAAGCGGCGTAGGAGGAGCACCTGTAGAATGAGAATCTGTTGGACGGCGTCGGGGCCGGCAGGCCGAGGAGGGCGCTGTTGGCCGGCGAGGGGGCCATGACCGGGCGGAGGATCGTGTCCTTGGCCGCGCCGGGCTGGACGTAGGTTCCGTCGAGAAGCTCGACGTTGTGGTAGAGGTCGCCGGCGCTA
Source organism: Triticum aestivum (assembly GCF_018294505.1). Lineage (NCBI taxonomy): Eukaryota > Viridiplantae > Streptophyta > Magnoliopsida > Poales > Poaceae > Triticum > Triticum aestivum. Next base: position 592,041,508 of record NC_057803.1, on the reverse strand, counting down.
CCCACCATGGACTTGCCGCCGATCAGCTTGACGACTGTGCCGATGGGCAGCGCGAGCAAGGAGAAGAGGAAGTCCTCCACGTCCTTGCCGGCCTCCGCAAAGTGCACGCGGCGCGCCTTGGTGTCGACGAGAAGCTTCATACTCAGTGTGGGGGTGGCAGCGGTCCTGCCCGTCATTTCGATCGGATTGACCGGGGGGTATTCCCCTTGTATTGTGTCACGGAAGGTCATGCCGACATGCCAGGCCAGGTTGGAGCACATGCAATCACATGACTCCCTCCCAACTGGTTGATATGGGGGGATGTCACCCGACGTCCTAAACCTTCCTGCATGACTGACTGGTTTGTGAGGGAGGTGTCATATCAATGTTGTGCATTGGGTATTTAAAACATTAGACCGCCCTTTAGTTGATATATCCCGGCCCCACACAGCACGGTGTAGTCTCCAGGCCCTCCCTGGCATGTCTCAACTGTCCGTGGCCCGGGCGGGTTTCGACACTTTGTATCATAGTCCTCTTAGTTATATGTGGGGATGGAGACACGATGTAACCTGTGCCAGTTTAACAGGAGAGGCACGTAAGGGAGCCGATGGTGTGTGTCGGCGCTCGGTTGGACGATGTCACGTCGTGGAGCGTCTGTGGTCAGGCCCCGGGGATGTACCCGAATCGACGAATCTCCTTGACAAATCCAGTGCCGTTTTCGTATGATTGCTTTCAGTCCTTGATAGGTCGAGTATGCGTCTCAGTTTTTTCTAACAATGATGAAATGAGATTAAAAGTGCGATGAAAACTAGCCTAGACAGAATGAGTGAGAAATTAGGGGAAGGAAAAGAAATGCAACAAGTAATTATAAGTCCCAACTCATCACTCTAATCATTTCTTGCACTACATATATTTTATGCGCCGTAAGCCGAGTGTATTTTATCAGGTACTCGGCTTACATCCAACACCGTTACGGAGCCATTAGCAGGCGGCGCGCGAGCCACGTGGCAGTTACATTTGCCGTGTATTGTTTCGTAAACCGGGTGCATTTCCGCTGCACCTTCGGCTTATATTGAGGTACGCCGTGTTCTGTCATTAAGCCGAGTGCCGACATACTGGATCTTCGGCGTACGTAGATGTAAGCCGAGTACGCGTTGTTCGTGGTGTGTCCTTTAAGACATACTCGGCTTAGATGAAAATAAGCCGTGAATCTGTGTTTTAGCACTTGGCTTACCGCATGATACAAGGCAATGTACGGATATCCTATAATGTATTTTTCTTTGGAAAAAAAGACGTGGCTATTTTTTTCTGGGACGGATTCAAGATAAATGACCAGATCATCTTCTTCAATCTTCTGCCGTCCTCCTATTCATCTCTTTCCCGAAACCACCCATGTACCACAGGCCCAATCTCTTGCCTCCTCCTTCCGCAGCCAGCAACGCTCCCGCGTCAGTCTTGTTGCACCGTCCTCCCCCACCGCCACACACTACCGTGCTGGCACCACCCCCAGCCATCCCTCTAAATCAATGATCATGAGAATTTTTTTCCAATGAGCACCCGCACCCCTCAACCTTCAGACTTGCCTCTGCCGGCTCGCCACCGGCTGTGGCACGCTTAGCTCGGCCGGCGCTGCCGTCTGGAGTAAAGTCTGTTTTGAACCCTGAGGTTGTAGAGCGCGACGCAAACAAACCCCGACGTCTAAATCCATAGTCTATACCCTATACTTGTCCATCCCGGTCAATTGTAACCCTAACCCAACTCTAGATCTGTTTGGAAGAAAATTTCCACTGGGATCACTTGTTTCTGTCACTGACCGCACAGGCCTACATGTCGCGTCCTTCTTCTTCCTCGACCTCTTTTCTTCGTCTCTGTCTTTCTCGTCTGGAATCCATCTCATGTGCAGCTGTCCTCGCGTTGGGTGGGCTTTTTGTCTCCTGGCAGCGTTGCTTGTCCTGGACCTCCGCGTCCAGCCACAGATCCCATTGCCACTGTGGTCCGCCGCCCCCAGGGTGGTCCAGCTGCATCACCTCTACCGCACGAAGGGGCTCCGCCTTGGCCGCCACCGCCAAGGACGACAGGGGCACGACCTCCACCCGCCCGTGACGACCCAGCGCCGCTGCCATCGGATTAGCTCTCCTCTTCACCAGAGCGCAGGCCGAGAGCTCTCGAGGGATCTTGCCACAGGTCTCGCCGCCGGGAGGGGCGCGGAGGGGAAGGCGGAGTGTAAATTAACGCTGCAGAGCTCTCTGAACGAGCGGTTCAACAGAAGTTCTCGACATGGACAAGGGGAGGGGATTGGAAAGACCGCGACGGCGGAGCAGAGCGACATCAGTGGAGGGACTCGAAGTGATTTCACCGGTGGCCAATTAAACCTGCAATTGGTGCCCACGCGGTCACAGGAGACGAGGGAAGGCTACTGACACGAGCAATTTGCTTGGCGTTTGACCAAAATTAGTGGAATTGACGTTTTATCCATGGTGGAGCATTCTTCTTCGTCTCCGGTGAGAGCTCCGCCGCGTCGATTTACCCTCTCTGGTGAGACCCAGTTCACAAAATTCCATCTCTTTTTATTTCTTGCAGTACTTGTCGTCGTCTTCTCGGTGTCCGGCACGCCGCGAGCAGACCGGCGCGCTCGTGCTGCTGCTGCGGTAGCGTGTGTGTCGCTGCTACTTGCGTGTGTGCGTGTGGATGATTGTGCTACTACTTGCATGCATCATCTGCATTGGGTGGAGCGCTGCTTACCAAGTTGGCCAAGGCTGCAACGAGAGGAAGAGAATTGAGATAGACGATGGCTGTAACAGCTGTGCCAAAGTAGTCAGTGAGACTAGCGATTGATCCTGGCCAGGATCATCTTCTTCCCGGCGCGCCAAACACGTCTAGGGTCTAGATTGATCAGGATTGGTGAGTATAGGGTATAGATTTCAGGAATTTAGACGTCAGGATTTGTTTAAGTAGTGCTCTACAAATTCAAGGTTTAAAACAAACTTCACCCCTGCCGTCTGGATGCTGCCTTGAGTGCTCTGCACGGCCACTGCTTCCTTGCCAAAAATTGGGCTGACCCGAATTTAAAATTCAGACGACTGACGTGCAGCTAAACAATAAGAGAGAGATTCCGATGTGCACGATCTTCTCCTGGAGCGCGGTGAGATCCCTGACCGCGAAGGTGTTGAGCAGCGCGATGCTGGAGATGGCGGACATGGGCGACACCGCGAGGCTGTCCATCACCGTGTACGTCACGACGCCCCGCACGAACCCATCTGCTGCCGCCACCGCGGTGGCCGCGTTCTGCGCAATGGCACCGGCAGGCGGCGCGTACTGGATTTGGATCGTCATCGCACAGGAACATCTGGGGCACTTGGTGCCGCTCACGTCCGTCACGTAGTCGCGGCAACCGCTGAAGGAGGAACACCTGAAGAATCTGTTGGAGGGAGTCGGCAGGCCGAGGAGGGCGCTGTTGGCCGGCGAGCGAGCCATGACGGGGCGGAGGATCGCGTCCTTGGCCGCGCCGGGCTGGACGTAGGTTCCGTCAAGCTTCTCCACGCTGCGGTAGAGGTCGCCGGCGCTCCCCACCATGGACTTGGCGCCGATCAGCTTGACGGCCGTGCCGATGGGCAGCGCGAGGAGGGAGAAGAGGAAGTCCACCACGTCCTTGCCGGCCTCCGCGAAGAGCACGCGGCGCGCCTTGGTGTCCACGAGGAGCTTCATGCTCAGCGTGGGGGTGGCGGCGCGCCTTGGTGTATCGAGTCAGCTCTCGGTCACGTTAAGCGTAAATGCACGCTTAGCACACAGGTGTGCAGGACCATTAGTTGTTCTCATTACATGCTGAATACGAAAAGAAGTAAAACTAAGGGCTAGCTCTCCAATTTCAAACAAAATAGGTGCTATCACCGACCGGCTGGTATAGCGAGAGTTCCAGAGGTGAACTGCCTCTAGATAGTCAGTCTCCATGATCACATGCGTGAAGCCTCGAAGTGTAGCAAGAAGGACTCCTTCCTTCAGCACTAGAACCTTCGCGATGAGAGGATCCGTAACACCCGATATCGGCTTGCACCATGCACCCTTGAAGCCTGAGGACGAGCGGGCAACACCTCCCGCTCCTGCATTGCCATCATCAAGGTGAACTGCAGCATCTGTATTGATCTTGATATGAGGATCGTCAGGAGGCTCCCAACCGAAGCCGGGTAACGTGATTTCCTACTGCCTGGGTAACTCCAAGATGGCTAGGTCTTCTCTAATCAGTCTGACAGAATAGGTTGGACTCCACCCCTCCTTGTCATGCGTTAATCGGTTTCGAGACGTCCAAATTGCCCACATCACCGTGATGAAGATCGCCTGTTCCTTGTCAGAGAAACGGAGATTGCATAGAATGTCTTTCGTCCAAGTCAGAGGATGGAGCCGAGGTAGATCAACATGAAATAACAGTCTTGTTTCCTCCCCAAACCTCCGTGCATGCGAACAATGCAGCAGTGCATGTTCCATGTCCTCATCCATGGCTAGACAAATTTTGCAAGTGCTGACCTGTCTTATGTGGCGGTGTTTTAAGGTGCATTCATCAGGTAAGATGCCCCTCATCACCCGCCACCAGAACACCCTCACTTTTGGGGTGACTTTGAGCTTCCAGATTGCGTTCCACATCTGTTGTTGATTCACTGAGATGCCGGTAACCTGCCCTTCATCTAGAGCTAAGTGCTCTTTTTGATTCACTAGAGCCCGGTACGCTGATTTAACAGAGTAGATGCTTGACTTCTCATGTGCCCATGCAAGGAAATCTTCACCAAGGAGAAATCATTTGTTTCCATCCCAAAACACACGGTCTCCATTGCTAGGCAAAATATTTGTTGTGATTACTCATCACGTTACGTGTTTTTCTTTTGAGGGAAAATCACATTACGTGTTAATTAAGGGAATCTGTGCTTTATTCAAACTGCCGTACGGTTGCGCCCCCCAACATAAGCAAATATTGGTGGGTGGTCAAGGCAGGCAAGACTATCTTGCATGGAACTATACTAGCAACGGACAGTTTACTGTCAGATCTGCGTATCACCTCTGCATGCAGCTCAAAGGCACGGGGGCCGGACAGCCGAGTTCCTCGATGCCTAGTAAGGAGCACAAGGCATGGCTTGCTTTGTGGGAGACCAACGCACCTGCTAAGGCAAAAATTCATGCGTGGCGTCTGTTAAAAAATGGTCTCGCTGTTGGAACCGAACTGCACCGGTGTAGGATCAAACCTGGGGTGTTATGCTGTGCGTGCGGACGGGAAGAAACAACATACCACAGATTTGGGACGTGTCCCCACTCGGTGTTATTCTGGAGGTCGCTTTGTGAGGAGAAGGCCGAGCCCGTGGTCCTGCCGCCAGCACTGGATGGATCGCTGCAAGTTCTTGCTGCCTGGTTCAAGGTGTGGCTTGCTAATGCGGGGATGGAGGAACGAGAGACAATGATCCACTCCCTGTGCGGCTTGTGGTGCGCGCGGAATGAAACGAGAGATGGCAGGCGAATCCGGGATGCAAGGGAACTGGCAGAGAGAGTTCACGAACACATCAAGGAGTGGCGGTCGGTTCACTCGAGGGAGCAAATTATCAGAGAGCCAAGGAGTTTGGAGAGGTGGAGGCCACCGGAGATGGGTTGGGTTAAAGCCAACGCAGACGGAGCAGCAACCAAGATGCAGGATGGAGGTGGGGGCGGCGTGGTCCTGCGGGATCACCATGGTGCTTATCGAGGAGGAGCTTCGGTTTTCTTCCCGGGTACTGTTAACCCCCAACTTGCTGAGATGCTAGCAACGAGAAGTGTAGTGCAACTGGCGCTGAGTATGAACATCCAGCGTCTTCACGTCGAGTTAGACTGCCAGGAGGTGGTGACCATGCTAAATGGGGAAGATAAGAACCTCTCGATTATGGGTCAACTGGTCGAGGAGACGAAGGAGCTGCTGCGGACAAGGCAGGAGTTCAAAGTCACTTGGGTACGTCGCGAGGCGAATAGAGCGGCACATGGTTTAGCTAAGGAGGATGTTAGCAACAAGACTTCAGATTATTTCCCTAATTTTCCCCCTGATTGCATTTTACATGTTGTAGCGGACGAGGTCCCAGACCACTTTTAAGTTAATAAAGTTGCGATTACCCCTGAAAAAAACATAAGCAAGGCAGCAACTCCCTCATGGCAGGTCTCTCCCGACGCCTCGAGGGATGTTGGACGCGGATAACCGCCACATGTGTGGCGTGTAGTAACACCCTCCACATGTTTTTTACACTACAATTGTCATAAAAAAATCTCAGAAAAATTGAAAAATTGCCATCCAAACAGAAAGTTGTCATGCTTCACAACCAAAGTTGTCATCCTCTTGTAGCTAAAGTTGCCATCAAAAAACATATGGGCGGAATTGCTTCGTGCCACACGTGTGGGCGTTATCATTTGGGTTTGTTTATAATGAGCCATGTTTTTTTAAATACGATACAGACGCAGGCACTCGTATATACGTGCGTACACTCACCCATATGAACACACATGCACACCATACTCCTACGAGCACCTCCGCACCTTGTAGTCGACGGAAATGTCTCCTCCCACTGAACACGCATAGTCGAAAATCCTGAAATAAATTCAGGATAATGCGAGCACCAGGATTTCAACCCCGATGGACTGAAGATATCACTGTCCTCCTAATCATCTAACCACAAGTTGGTTCGCTAATGAGGCATGTTGTGATAGTGCAAAATATAGATTAGAGAGAAAAGTACATAGCATTGCCATGGAATAAGTACATAGCATTGCCATGGAATATTTTGATATTTAGATCTGCATGTTCATATAGTGGCATCCGAAATAACCTTTCTAGTGTTTGTGTTAATTGATTGCAAACGGGTGTGTCTAACTCTCATGAGAAATAATTATGTCTCATCTAACTCCTAAACCATTGGATTTTACATGCAGATTTGTGGGGATTTTTTTCTTGATCTTTTTGTTTGTTTAATCAAATAGTCTAGGAGTTATTCGCAAAAATGTCTCATCTAACTCCTAAACCATTGGATTTTACATGCAGATTTGTGGGGATTTTTTTTCTTGATCTTTTTGTTTGTTTAATCAAATAGTCTAGGAGTTATTCACAAAAAAAGTAGAGTAGGAGTCAGAAGGGACTTTACTAATTATCATTTAGATGAGAATTTGCAAATCCATTCAAAAAATAAACATGTTATTTTCTATGTGTATGATTCTTATTTTACAAACTTCTGGAAAATTATATTGATGCGGGTGCTTTATTTGCAAGATTTGGAGGTCTTAAGAAAAAATCTATTAGATCAAGATGGTTAGAAAAAGGATCTACAAAGTACCCCCTTCGTTCCAAAATATAAGATCATTTTTGACACTATCATAATATAAAAAATGATCTTGCATTTTGGGACGGAGAGAGTATATGCTTGACACAATTATTTTTAAACTACTAAAGATGTGGATGCCCCGTTGCAACACGCGGGCAGCTACTAGTACCTTGTAATGGTTTACCCATAGTTCTCTTTGTTTTGTACTGTACAGAATAATCAACAAGAATCTGCATCACCGGAGGTTTTAACCTCCCTTTCGAAAAGAGGAAAAAAAAACTAGATTGGCAATTTGAGTAATGCACTCAGGTGGGGACCATGATTGTTAGAAAAAGCATTTAATTTTCAACATTATATCACATCACAGAAATTTCCAAACAAGACATCATAGTACGCGTTTTGGCCTATAACATTTGCAAGTTCCACAGGTACAAAACCGTCCACTATTGTCCAGAAAATGCGAAATCAGTCTTCAGCAGTAGAACATGAACTGCCTGACACTCTCCTTAACTTTGGGCAGTGGCTTTACCGGGACAGAGTGATCATTCATTCGGGTGCCGCCCACAGAAGATGATCCATGATCAGAGTGATTGTCATCCAGGTAGTGCCGCGCCCGGAAAGCCGCCAAGTGCGCGTAGTATGCTGGAGGAACTGTTAATTTGCAACAAATGGAACAGAAAATCAGCTGCCAATTGTCTGTTAAGGAAAATGAGATACATGGCTAATTGGGAGCGGCATCGGTCACTCAGGCAAAAGGTAGATATCAGACAATGCAAAATTACACATCAATACGTACCGATCGAGACGGACCGTGTGCACCGTGCGTAACTGTGAGACAAGCAGAATAGTTAGGTCGGCGCATCAGCAAGAGGGAATGATACTTTTAGCAAAGGATTGCAGCAAAAACTACCGAAAACTGCTTACGTGTAGCACAGATTGTAAGTCAGCGTTTGCAAGGCATCAGCGGTGAAATTATTGTCATCATAGAGGACATGGTAATGAGTTGGACGGCTCGTTCCCTGATAGGCACAAGCAGTTGCCATTACATTACTCCAATGTGAAAGGGTACTAAACTGTTGTATGCATCAGAGGAGAGAATAAGAATCTGGCGCCAGTAAGGATGGGCAGCTGTTACCTGAATGCCGGCGTGACTACAGAGGTAAAAATCAAATTCACTGGGATGGCATATCTTTGTATCAACAACGGTTCCTGACAACAACATTTTTAGTGAGTAAAAAACTCAACCAAATGGTATGTGTCAAGATAATTACTTGCTTAGCAAATTTAGTTTACCAGGCAGGATGTTTCCGCTTCGATCTGCCATGGCCCCTGAACGATGATCTTCCGGGAAAAGCCCTGTGTGATGCCGCTTTTGCACCACAACAAATGTAACTTGAGGAAGGTAACCGTTCTCTAAGCTAGAACAAGCCTAGGAGAGAGAAAACAACAAGATAAAATCAAATACAATTTCAAAGGTCTATGTTATTATTCTCTGCAACCAACTAAATAAAATCAAATACAATATAGAAACAGAGAGAAATAAAGGAGGCAAAAAGAATACCCTGTATATTGCATCCATTTCATAAAGCAAGACCTGGCTAAATTGGCCTTCACTAACACCATCTCTGCAAGGAAAGCAAATAAGCTCTCAGTACAGACAACAAAGGCGTTGATTCAGAAACCAGAGCACAAATAATTTCCTTCACTAACCAATAAAATATTATCCTTCCAGGTTTGCAAGACTTGTTTGCTTTATAGAAGGACAAAAGCAACTCTCTGCAACACACACATTTATACACAACGAATATTATATTAGGAAAAGAACAACAGTAACAGACACTGGCATATCCAACGTTACCTTATCATTCCACCATATATAACCCCCTTCTGTGGATCTTTCACTTCTGTGAAAAGGTCAGCTATGATTTCTTCCCTATGACCTTGTGAAGACACCAAGCATGTGTACTTAGACACTTCAGGCCAATCCATCGACGCAACAACCTGTGAAAGCTTTAACGTTACTTTGCAGAAACTGGAACAACATTGCAAGAACAAATATGACATGATCTAGTTATACAATCTAGTAAGATACAGTGCATGGCTTTGAGAAAAGAAGTAAATGTTGACATGGTGTTCATTCCTAGAAAAAAAAATCTGGTACAATATGTCATTTTAGATATATAAATTTTATCTATGTCATTCCACAACTTTGAGGTAAACTATCTCATTTGTTCCCAGTATGAACTCATATTCCCAACAGCAAAAGAAGCTTATTTTATTCTCACAGCCTTTCTCAAACCCAAAAGTGTACAAATTAAAATGAAAGGAGCCCCATACCACTTCGTTTTGGACAAATCCAGTTGTAACAAACGTAATCTTTATTGAGGTTCAGTCAGACACTCACAAACTACTGATTATATACAATGAGAACATGCACCCACAACAGTATCAACATGAAAAGAGTTCTACAATAGCTCATGCATCAATTGACAAGAGTACATTTGCTAAATTTTCTAGTACATGCACTTCAATGATGAAAAAACATTAATCCTCAGAACACTAGGACTCAAGCAAAATGATCTAAACAACGATGCTATAAGAGAAAGTATGAAGATTGACTGGACACTAACCGCTGCAATAGATGGAGACATATCCTCCCCAGGAGATGGGTGGGTCACATCTGCTCCAAATATAATTGTAGGCTTATCTGTCAACAGAGGTATCCCCCGAAGCAATGCATTTTCCAGTACGGTGTTCCGACCACCAACCTAAGTTAACATTGTCAGTGGAATGATTGACCTCCGAATTAGAGCCACAATGCATGCACTTGCACAGTTTATCCTACCTTAACATTGATCTTAAGGGCCATATTTTGTAGATACTGTGTGCCAGCTCTCTGAACATGCTTAGGTAAACAGCACTGAGTTATTAAACCAAGCACAATTTCACAAAGCCGCTTTACTCTTCCTGTATATGCACGAAAGGTTACTACAGCACAGCAAAAAAAAAAAAAACTCCCATCACCCTGAAAAGCCATTTGATGTGCTTACCATAACAATCACTTGCATTAGGTCCATCAGGTAATACTACAAATAGTAACTCAAGGTTTTGTCCTTCCAAACCTTGCTGAGCAAGTACTTGGGCAGATTGTCTATATATATTTTTTACAGCTTCTAAGTTACCCTGGCGTGCCTGAACAATGTCCACACACGGTGTCTCACTTACTTGCTACATCAAAAGAAGAAAAAGATAGTCAGATCACCCATACATTATATTATAAACAGCATTGTATTCTGAGTTGTGAAAGTTTTTTTTACCATGCCCATGTTATTGCACGTGCCAACCAAATAGTTGCAGAACACGCTAACATCATTCCATTGCAACCGAGAGCCAAATGAAACACAGGCCCAGTGCCTGATGGACCCTCCATTTATCATTCTCTGAAAATGCAAGTTCATATTTTAACTCAGAATATAAAAATATCATACCACCAAATATGTTGAAACATTACCATGACCAACACAAAACGTTTTTTTAATGATTTCTCCATGAAGATAATTACAATTGTCAGCAAAAACGAGAAGAAAAAGAGATGGTCTCTAGAGGGAGATGTGTTACCCTGACTAAGTATCAACTAATAAGTACATATGCCTTAAGAGACCACATAACATTGTCATTGCACAAAGCCACAAACTGCCAGTAGCAATTATATTGCTTGTGAAAACAGAATTAGTTGCAAATTAGTGCAACTGAAGTATTTAAGAAGATGATTAAAAAAAAGATAAATAGCTCAAAATACCTTGTTATTCATGTTCCACTGTCCTACCGACGGATTGCATATTTGTTCTCGTCCAGACTGATGGTATTTAAGCTAAAAAAACAGAACAATTTCATGAGGAGACACTGCGCTCAAAGTTTTAATGAGATTATTCTTTAGTATAAATAAAAAAACATGTACCCTTGGAGGAGGCAGCACACGAGCATCGACCAATGCTAGTTGGTTCATCACCTTAATTCCAAATTCTTTTGCATTATCATCAATGCCATAGTTGTTTCTATTAATAACCTGATAATATAAAATGTATATCAATTTTAAAATAACATAATAAAAAAGCACAAGACAAGAACAAAAACTGTATATCTAAATGTAAACAACAAAGAGGTCAAATGTGAGCAACTAACAAATTCACCCCCACTTAACATACAAATAAATAGATAATTCACCTCCACGATACTACCCTCCCTTTTATCTGGCCGCTCACATGCCAACCTCAATATGTTTGTGACTTGACGCTCATTTAGCTTTCTCGAATAGCGTTGTCCTCCAAGTATGTTGCAAACCTGCATACAAAAGGATAATTCTAATTACATATGGGTGCATCAGACAAAACCTGAAGAAGTTTACATATATAATTATGCATATGTATCCGCCCTATTAATTGGTTTTAAGCAATCAGATAGATCAGGATTCAAAGAAAAAGGAAACCTCCATAGGCAAATATGTTGGCCTGCTATCACTGCCAGCTTGAGGCATGGCCACTGTATATATTTCAAAGAGTAATCATATTGGCGTATAAAGTACTGGACAACTGATACCCTTGTCCCATCTAGGTCAAATCTGTAAAAGGCGAACAAAATTATGTAAGAGTATGGCATGATATAATAAATGAAATGCGATGCAACTAAAGAAAACGATGAGTAAATTTAAAAAAGAGGTAAGAAATACGTCAATTCATTTAGCGGAGCTGAGGTTATCCCAGTAATTTTGTAACGAATGGATATATCAGGTCGATGCGTTGCCACAACTCGGACTCCCTTGAGGGCTTTCTTTAGCTACAAAGCAGAAAAGGACAAAACAGGATCAACTTCAACCATTATATTTTGGTACAGTAAAGAATGACAAAGGATGCAAATAAAGCTGTGTCATGGTACATACTTTCAGGCGATCCTGGTCAAACAAACGCCTTGGAGCATCACCCCGGATGTTAAGATATTCCAGTGCAAAATCCATTACTGGTTGAGCTTTGTAAAATGCTGTTGCAGAAATATCTGCATGAGGAAAATATAAAATTCATCAAACAGACAAAGGATTTTAAATAATGAACTCCAGAGCTTCATACTGACGATGAAGTTTGAAAAAGCGCTTAAATTAATATGAAAACTGTGGAATGTGTACTTTCGGTTTCACAAGCAAAGATAGATCTTGCAATGATATGGTTAGTTTATAAGAGATGGGTGCGCCTCCCTCCGTTCATTAATATAAGACATTTTTGCTTTTTCTTGATTTGTATGTATCTAGGCACATTTTAGTACGCATGTTCACTCATTTTAGTATCATGTAGTCAATATTGAAATAGCTAATAGGTCGTACATTAGTGAACGGAGGGAGTACACACTTCTGTCATGAAGAGAAGAACAACATCTTGTGCAGTAAGTTATATTATAGGTAGAAACCAGTATGTTACTATACCAATATTCAGTGACAATCCCATCTGTGTAGGGCGCAGGCTCTGATAATACCCTCGCCAGCATTCCACCCCGCTGCCAATGTCACCACCATGTCCAAATGATTTTGAGAAAAATGATCTTGAGATGGGTGTATACCTGTCAAAAATTAGCAAGCAAAATAAATCCATGTATGCTCAAGCAATAGGAAGACACGCTCTGCCAATAAACATGTGCTGTTCTATATGAATCAAATATCTCTGGACACATTACTTTGCAGTGGGGGTTTCCCTCAGAGCGATATCAAGAGCCTGGATAGTGTCCTGCGGCAGTTCTCTCTGCCTACCAGCCAAGGATTGCTGAAGATTGTATAGATTTAGTTTTGCAACTTCCTTTATGGTGACCTTATACTCCTTTTCCCTGAAAAAGAGAAGGATTAACACAAGTGATACATAAATTACAACTACATAATAAAAATGGAAAACATCATACCCCTGGTATCCTCTCTCGGTATTTGATACTTTGACAATAAATTCTTTGGTTTTAAATGGCAGTGGAGCTGCAGTAAACATTCCCTTTCTTCCATCATAAACAGGCAATCTCCCATCCAAATGTTGTTTATGCAATCTAACAAGTTCATTGATTATAGATCTGTTCCTCTCACGAGCCATCGATTCAGGACTGATTGATACCTATATCAATAAGAATATAGCAATTGCTATTCAAATCAACCGGCGTCATGAGATAAAAGAAAGATTATAATAACATCTTTCAAAGCATTTAACAACAACTGAATTCCCAATACTGAGAAACAAAACTATGTAAATTGATAATTGATTTGACATATATGATCAACTATTCGACAGAGTACAGATGACACACCCTTAGGTGTGTTTTGAGAAAAATATATTCAATGTAGGCAACTCAAAAAATTGTAATAAACAACATAAGAATGAGAACAGGTAAATCGTGTTTTCCCTACCAAATTTGCATATCAGATTAGGCCAATGTGCCGAAATTTCGTTAGACTTAATTCAACCTTTTTTATGAAATTTGATAAATAAACGAATTAAGTTGGGCCCTGATTCAGTTTTCACCACATTTTATTTGATTAAACCGTAAATGTTTTGGTAACCACTGGAACCACCAGGTTTTCATAAATCTCTGCCAAAGTGAATCCTGCTGATGTCTAGGCTGTAATTATGGTTCTCACTTTCAGTGTAATTTCAGAAATTTCATTCATTTCAGTACATACTGAAATAATTGCCTTTCGGTCAAAATATTTCAGCAATTTTGGTAGTACATAGAAATTCAAATTATTTCTTTAAAATTTTAAAATATTTGCTTGGATCTTAGTTAATTCAAGTTGAAATTTTGGTCACTTCGCCGAAATGAAAACCGAAATAACTAAATTAGTGATTTCCGCAATGGCCGAAATATTCCTGAAACAGGAACTCAAAACTCATGCCTGCACTACAAAATTGGGTGATCGATGTATGTGGCAAAACCACTTCCAAGTGACCTTAAACTGACCTTGATTTGCAAAATTAGTCCAGCATGCTAATCAAATTTACTGCAAATTAAGGTGGATGTGAAATGAACATAAACTCCTAGTCCTCTACAAGCTATTAGGGATTAATGCATTGCCAATGATAGCCATGTTCCAGGGGTTTTAAAGCTCACAATATCTACTTGTAAGTCACCTGAAAATAGTTTTTGGGTCAGTCGATTTTGGAAGGAAGGAAGGAAGAAGCCGCCGGAGAGAAGGAAGATGCAGTCCTCGGCTCACTGGAGAAGCCCGTTGGGTCTATCTTAGAGTGGCAGGCGGCCCCACTATCTATCTTAGGCATGTTGGGGGTGGGGTGTGTAGGTTCGCCGGAAAAAAATGGTTCATGGCCGCGGTTAGAGGGATGGCCGGGGGGCGGCGGCAACACGGCGGCGGTTGGGGGAGGGCGGGGCAGAGAGGCTGGCCCGGAAGCGCTGCCGGCCGCGGGCGGTTAGCCCGGTGCTAGATCCGCGGTTCGAGGTTGAAGAAGATGAACAATGAACCGTGTCGGAGGTTGAAGAAGCCGATCTGGTCATCCATCTTGCATCCGACGGCTCACAGCGAATCGACTCACCCAAATTGGATTTTCGGTCACCTGAAATCTAGCCAATCCTCTTGAAAGCTCAAAACCTTGCCTAATTTATGTTAGCCCAGAACTACTCGCTAGCACTCGAGTACACTGATAGATGACCGGCGGATGAGCACACACACGTACTACTTACACACTCACTAGTGTATCTCACACACACGTAGCAGCAGCAGTAGTAGTAGTACACAACACTTGAGGCTTGGAGCACACACGGTGGTACTAGAAGGAGGAAATGCCTTGTATTGAATCTGAATGGCCTTAGTTACAACCGAGGGACTCATGTCCTTTTATAGGTGATTCAACCGACTATGGCAGCTGAGATATTTCTACTCCTGCCCACCTCATCACATACATGTACCAGCCTAGACACTAGGTACAGCTCAACATTAGCTACCTAGTTTACCTTAACTACTAAGCAACGCAAGTGTTGCCGACCTGCCGAACCGCTTATTTACTTCTTAGGTAAGCAATTTTACTACTGCCGCTGGTGCTGCATGCTGCCGACATGCAGCTACTACTATCTTCTATCACTTCATAGCTGAGTAATAACTACTACTGCCGTTGCATGCAAGCTGTTGCTGCCGCTGTAGCCATGCCTCGGAGACAAGGTTTGACCCAACAATCTCCTCCTCAACCTTGTCGAAGGAGCTTGTTTCCATGATCCCAATCTTGTCGCGTGGTTCCTGGAACCGAATGCGATCAAGTGCCTTCGTCGGGATGTCCGTCTTCTCAGGCTTTGTGTAGCCCATACGCCTTACTCGTGCTTCTTGATCTCGGGATGCTGCGGTCGTCCCGCAGGTTCGCCGAGAAGGTCCACCTAGGCTTCGGAACCTGTGTGGATCGCCACAATTTTTGTTGGCATCTAACAAGTCCGACCGCGATGTTGGCAGGGACATGAACTGCCAGGGAACCACCTCGCCTGTGGGCGTCAGTGTTCCTGGGGTCGTAGTTCCTGACGTCACAATGCCATGGAACTCCCTTCCCGCGGTCATCGTGTCAGACGTCATGCTACCCGGGAACTCCCTTCTCGGGGATGACTTGTCGGACATCGCACTACCCAGGAACTCCCTTCCTGGGGTCGTTGTGTCGGACGCCGCACTGCTCGGGAACTCCCTTCCCGGGGTCGTTGTGACGGACGCCGCACTGCTCGGGAACTCCCTTCCCGGGGTCGTTGTGCCGGACGCCACACTGACCGGAGTGGCTCCTCTCAGGGTAGCGGAGTCCTTGGTGCTCTTCCCATCAGACTTCCTTGTCGGGTCTCCCCTGACAATCGTGAGTCGTGCCTCCCGCACGGACTCGATAGACCCCGAGTGCGTCGGGGCTGCGGTGTGGCCGACCATAGAGCACCGTGCCTCCTGCACGGTCTCGACGGTCGCCACCAGCGTAGCCGGGTCGTGCCCAACTACAGAGTCCCGTGCGTCCCGATGGACCCCGAGCGCGTCGGGGTCGCGGCATAGCCGACCAGAGAGTGTTGTGCCTCCTGCACGGACTCTATGGTCGCCATAGTCTCGGTCGAGGCCTTGCCGCCCCATGACCGTCTCTTCATTGCCTTCCAGTTGAGGCTTGTCGAAGAGTGTCGTGTTGCCCACACGGGCTTGTAGAACCCCGAGAACCTGGTTGTCGGGGTGTGGCCGACCTGAGAGTGTCGTGCCTCTTGCACGGTCTCACTGGTCACCAGCATCATGGTTGGGATGTGGCCCACCATATGCGTCGTTGCCGTGCCTCCTGACACGGGCTTATTGGGTCCCGAGGATGTCGGGTACGCCTTTGCCGTGCCAACTTGCACGGGCTTGTCGGGTCCCGAGGATGTCGGGGCCGCGATTGCCGTGCCAACTTGCACGGGCTTGACCAGCGTCGCAGGGAACGTGGTTGCCGGGGTGTGGCTTCCCCACACCCGGGTCTTCATCTCCTACCAATCGTAGCCTCCCAGAACGTTGTTGCCGAGGAGAGCGCTACCGATGTCGAGAGGGGATTACTTGAAGAGCTCCGTGCCTCCCGCACGGACTTAACGGTTGCCGGCACCGTGGTCGCCGGAGGTGCTGCGCCCTCCTGCACGGCTTCGATGCTTGTCGGGACCATGGTCGCCGGAGGCGCTGGGTCCTCCTGCATGGTCTCGACGCAAGCCATCATCATTGCTGGCCCACCGTCCTCTTCAGCCTGGACGAGGTTCGCCGCGGCTGCGACATCCTCGTCAGCCATCCTCTTGCGGCACTCACGGGCCCAGTGGCCCTTGATGCTGCAATATCGGCACTTGTCTCGGTCGTCGCTGCCGGCATCTCGTCCAGCTCCACCCTGGGTGCGACCGCCGCCTCTGCCGGTGCCGCCTCCGCTGCTCTGGGCACCGCCACCACGTCCTTGACGCTTCCTGGCCTCCCACTTCTTTGAGAATAGGAGTTGTCCGCCGCCAAAGCTCTCGCGGCCGTCGTCAAGGCGGTGCTCGACCACCCGCAACCGGCCCGTGAGCTCCTCGATGGAGAGCTCACTCAGGTCAAGCAAGGTCTCGATGGAGACCGCTACCTGAGCGAAGCGAGATGGCACGACGCGGAGAAATTTCCGCACGACTCTCGCGTCGTCCATGGTGTCGCCGAGCGCGCGGAGCAGTGACGCAAGGCTGGAGATCCGCATGGCGAAGTCGTCGACGAGCTCGCCCTCCTTGAAGGCGATGTTCTCGAAGTCCGCCCGCAGCTTCTGCGCGTTCGCCTCGCGCACGCGGTTGCTGCCGAGGCGCTGGGTACGGATGGCTTCCCACGCCTCCTTGGCGCTTGCCTTCGCCGCGAGCATGCCGTGCATCTCCAGTGGCGTGGCGCGCATGAGTGCTGCCACGGCTTTCCTGTCCTCCTTTCTCTCGATCAGGTCGTCCTCCATGGGAGCCCAGAGGCTCGCTGCATGGAGGTTGCACTCCATGATCAACGCCCACTCGCTGTAGTTCGAGCGCGTGAGCATCGGGAAGGTGATGGGTACGCTACCACTGACCGCGGTCTCACGCACGATCTCCCTAACCACGACCTCACCGCGATGGCCGCGCCTGGAGCGGCTGCGCCCTCGCCGCTCCTCCGGAGCCGGCGACTGGGAGCCGTCCTGTGATGGCCGCGCCTGGGAACCACCCGAGGTGGTGCGCTGCTGAACTCCTTTACCACCGGCCATGGCTACCACAACCAGAGGCTCTGATGCCAATTGTTAGCCCAGAACTACTCGCTAGCACTCGAATACACTGATAGATGACCGGCGGATGAGCACACACACGTACTACTTACACACTCACTAGTGTATCTCACACACACGTAGTAGCAGCAGCAGTAGTAGTACACAACACTTGAGGCTTGGAGCATACACAGTGGTACTAGAAGGAGGAAATGCCTTGTATTGAATCTGAATGGCCTTAGTTACAACCGAGGGACTCATGTCCTTTTATAGGTGATTCAACCGACTATGGCAGCTGAGATATTTCTACTCCTGCCCACCTCATCACATACGTGTACCAGCCTAGACACTAGGTACAGCTCAACATTAGCTACCTAGTTTACCTTAACTACTAAGCAACGCAAGTGTTGCCGACCTGCCGAACCGCTTATTTACTTCTTAGGTAAGCAATTTTACTACTGCCGCTGGTGCTGCATGCTGCCGACATGCAGCTACTACTATCTTCTATCACTTCATAGCTGAGTAACAACTACTACTGCCGTTGCATGCAAGCTGTTGCTGCCGCTGTAGCCATGCCTCGGAGACAAGGTTTGACCCAACAATTTAGAGAGAGGTCTTTCCTTTCCAAAAGAAGAGTACCACGTGAGCGAAAGCAGAGACACATTACGTACATCGTAGTGGTAGATCTCTTTGTCGGCGACCTGCACGAGGAGATGGTTGGCGCGCACCCGGCACCTCTTGCCGGCCGTCCCGTACCCCGGCCGCGCAGGGAACTCCGTCGACTTGCTCGACGCCGGAGGCAGATTCCGAGGCGGCACGACCACGGCCATCTGCGTCTGCGACTCCTGGGCTCCCGTGGCGGCCGCCGCCGGGGCCGAGGACGAAGACCCCTGGACCGCCTCCGACACCGCCAATCTCCTCCCCATCTCCCCACTTAGTGCCTCCACCTCCGCCGGAACAATCGCAGTCGCCGTCGCCGGCGGTCGGCGGGGAATATATACAGTGTCAGTTTCGCGGATGAACGTGCCGAGTCACATGGACTTCGACGCCTAAACATCCTATATCGCTCACTGACATGTAAACCAGGGGACCGCTCGGCCCCACAGGTCAGTGACACATCACGGGTAAGACGTTCGCACGCGTTGGCGCCGTATGGGGGCCGGAAAGCTTAGTGATGCGTGCGTGAAGAGCAGTGGGCGGCTCATGTTTGGTCTAGCCAGAGTATGCATGCACCACATTTCCAGCCTACAATAATTTAATCCCATTAAAGAATATAATATATAATACTCCCTTTGTATTAAATCATCGACAATTAATATGAATACAAGGGAGAAATTTAATTTAAACGCGTCTAACCGTAAATATTCGCTGCCCAATACTTCACTTTTGCGATATCTTTAAATCACATATAAACCATTCATTGCTGGGTTGAAAATTGCCGACCGATCATTCCGCACACGTTTAGCCATTAAATTTTGACGCATATATATAGGGTGCACATTTAATGGGTAGCGGGGTTTTAATCTTGTGATACCATTTAGGTCGTATATAGATCATCCTATAATTTATGTTCATGCCCGTCAGCAAATGTTTTTTGGATGCTCGTTTGGTCAACACATATTTGCTGGCCAGTTGTTTAGTTATATGATACCCTCAGATCACATACAATTCATTTCATGATTTATTTTTACACGCTTCTGCCCAACCGATACATTTGGACGTATTCAGCTGATAGCTGGCTAAAGGTTGGTCCACCCTTTGCGATCACTCGATAGTCCAATGGTTTATGCTTGCACGCGTCTATCGAGCAAATACTGGCTGACCAGTCTTGTGATACCCTCGGATCATATAGTGTCCATCTTATATTTTTATCTTTGCATGTGTCTAGCCAACTATATTTGCTGCCTAGTGGGCCTAGACACATGTGTAAAAGGAAGGTTTTGTCTACTTTTTGACGTGTATGACGAAAAGGAAAATCTCAAAACACTTGGTCCCCTCTCTCATGTTGGAAATATGCTCTAGAGGCAATAATAAAATAGTTATTATTATATTTCTTTGTTCATGATAATTGTCTATTGTTCATGCTATAATTGTGTTATCCGGAAATCATAATACATGTGTGAATACATAGATCACAACACGTCCCTAGTGAGCCTCTGGTTGACTAGCTCGTTGATCAAAAGATAGTCACAGTTTCCTGACTATGGACATTGGATGTCATTGATAACGGGATCACATCATTAGGAGAATGATGTGATGGACAAGACCCAATCCTAAGCATAGCTGAAAGATCGTGTAGTTCGTTTGTTGTAGCTTTTTCGAATGTCAAGTATCATTTCCTTAGACCATGAGATTGTGCAACTCCCGGATACCGTAGGAGTGCTTTGGGTGTGCCAAATATCACAACGTAACTGTGTGACTATAAAGGTACATTACAGGTATCTCCGAAAGTGTCTATTGGGTTGGCACGAATTGAGACTGGGATTTGTCACTCCGTATGACGGAGAGGTATCTCTGGGCCCACTCGGTAATGCATCATCATAATGAGCTCAATGTGACCAAGTGGTTGATCACGGGATCATGCATTACGGTACGAGTAAAGTGACTTGTCGGTAACGAGATTGAACGAGGTATTGGGATACCGACGATCGAGTCTCGGGCAAGTAACGTACCGATTGACAAAGCGAATTGTATACGGATTGATTGAATCCTCGACATCATGGTTCATCTGATGAGATCATCGAGGAGCATGTGGGAGCCAACATGGGTATCCAGATCCCGCTGTTGGTTATTGACTGGAGAGTCGTCTCGGTCATGTCTGCGTGTCTCCCGAACCCGTAGGGTCTACACACTTAAGGTTAGGTGACACTAGGATTGTTGAGATATTAGTATACGGTAACCCGAAAGTTGTTCAGAGTCTCGGATGAGATCCCAGACGTCACGAGGAGTTCCGGAATGGTCCGGAGGTGAAGATTTATATATAGGAAGTCAAGTTTCGGCCATCGGGAAAGTTTCAGGGGTAATCGGTATTGTACCGGGACCACCAGAAGGGTCCCGGGGGTCCACCGGGTGGGGCCACCTATCCCGGAAGGCCCCATGGGCTTAAGTGGGAGGGGAACCAGCCCCTAGTGGGCTGGTGCGCACCCCCCATGGGCCTCCCCCTGCGCCTAGGGTTGGAAACCCTAGGGGTGGGGGGCGCCCCACTTGCCTTGGGGGAAAGCCACCCCCTTGGCCGCCGCCCCCCCTTGGAGATGGCATCTCCTAGGGCCGGCGCCCCCCTAGGGATCCTATAAATAGTGGGGGGGGGGGGAGGGAGGGCAGCCGCACCCTAGCCCCTGGCCTCTCCCTCTCCCTCCCGTGACACTCCTCCATCTCCCTGTGCTTGGCGAAGCCCTGCCGAGATCGCCGTAGTTTCCACCACCACGCTGTCGTACTGCTGGATCTCCATCAACCTCTCCTTCCTCCTTGCTGGATCAAGTTGGAGGAGACGTTTTCCCAACCGTACGTGTGTTGAACGCGGAGGTGTCATCCGTTCGGCGCTAGGTCATCGGTGATTTGGATCACGACGAGTACGACTCCATCAACCCCGTTCTCTTGAACGCTTCCGCGCGCGATCTACAAGGGTATGTAGATGCACTCCTATCTCCCTCGTTGCTAGATGACTCCATAGATTGATCTTGGTGATGCGTAGAAAATTTTAAAATTCTGCTATGTTCCCCAACAGTGGCATCATGAGCTAGGTCTATGCGTAGTTTTTATGCACGAGTAAAACATAAAGTAGTTGTGGGCATCGATATTGTCAATTTGCTTGCCGTTACTAGTCTTATCCTGATTCGGCGGCATCGTGGGATGAAGCAGCCCGGACCGACCTTACACGTATGCTTACGTGAGACTGGTTCCACTGATTGACATGCACTAGTTGCATAAGGTGGCTGGCGGGTGTCTGTCTCTCCCATTTTAGTCGGATCGGATTTGATGATAAGGGTCCTTATGAAGGGTAAATAAAAATTGGCATATCACGTTGTGGTTTTGGCGTAGGTAAGAAACGTTCTTGCTAGAAACCTATAGCAGCCACGTAAAAACTTGCAACAACAATTAGAGGACGTCTAACTTGTTTTTGCAGCATGTGCCGTGTGATGTGATATGGCCAAAAGGATGTGATGAATGATATATGTGATGTATGAGATTGATCATGTTCTTGTAATAGGAATCACGACTTGCATGTCGATGAGTATGACAACCGCCAGGAGCCATAGGAGTTGTCTTTATTTATTTATGACCTGCGTGTCAACATAAACGTCATGTAATTACTTTACTTTATTGCTAAAGCGTTAGCCATAGTAGTAGAAGTAATAGATGACGAGACAACTTCAAGAAGACACGGTGATGGAGATCATGATGATGGAGATCATGGTGTCATGCCGGTGACAACGATGATCATGGAGCCCCGAAGATGGAGATCAAAAGGAGCAAATGATATTGGCCATATCATGTCACTATTTGATTGCATGTGATGTTTATCATGTTTTACATCTTATTTGCTTAGAACGACGATAGCTTAAATAAGATGATCCCTCGTAATAATTTCAAGAAAGTGTTCCCCCCTAACTGTGCACCGTTGCGAAGGTTCGTTGTTTCGAAGCACCACGTGATGATCGGGTGTGATAGATTCTAACGTTCGAATACAAACGGTGTAAGCCAGATTTACACACGCAATACACTTATGTTGACTTGACGAGCCTAGCATGTCGTGGTTCTAAGCCTGACAGTAGAGTGGGGGGTAGGTATGGAGAGGCAAGGTCCTAGCTATGGAGAGGTTGTAAGCACAAAGGATGTACGAGTTCAGGCCCTTCTCGGAAGAAGTAACAGCCCTACGTCTCGGAGCCCGGAGGCGGTCGAGTGGATTATGAATGTATGAATTACAAGGTGCCGAACCCCTCTGCCTGTGGAGGAGGGTGGCTTATATAGAGTGCGCCAAGACCCTAGCCAGCCCACGCAGGAGAGGGTTTAAGGTGAGTTAAGTCTGGGGCGTTACTGGTAACGCCCCACATAAAGTGCCTTTACTATCATAAAGTCTACTTGATTACAGGCCGTTGCAGTGCAGAGTGCCTCTTGACCTCCTGGTGGTCGAGTGAGTCTTCGTGGTCGAGTCCTTCAGGCCAGTCGAGTGAATCCTCGTTGGTCGACTGGAAGGCGACCTCTTCTAAGGATGTCCTAGGGTAAGTTACTTGGATCAGGTCCATGATCCTACCCTAGGTACACAACCCCATCATTAGCCCCCGAATGGATCGAGGCTTCGAGTGAAGAAGGAGTTGATGTCGTTTCCGATTAACCTTTGCGCTCCGGTTGTGCGCTGTTCTGGACCAAAGAATCCCTTTGTCGACAGGAAACAAATTACCTTCAGTCAACTTGATCCATTCTGTTTTTGCGTCGAGTGATCTTTCAGGCTTCGACGATCTCCGAGCGACGGATCGCCGGAAACACCGCGCCTGACAGACTGATTTGTTGCTCGCGGATTCCGCGGGATGCGAAATTTTGGGGCGCGCGCGAAGCGGGGCGGACCGCGGCGTTCGGATGGGACGAGGCATGGACGCCTCGATCTCCGCGCCGCCTTTTTCGCCACGTATCCCGCCTGCATAACTGTTCCAGATATGATTAGATCGCCCGGGCCCACCTGTCATCCACTCGGAAGGGACCTTATAAATGTGCCCGGCGAGGATTTCTGTGCTGCGCCTTAGCATTCTTCCCCTCTCTCTGCTTCCTTCCTCCCTGCTCAGCGTGCTCGCTCTCGCCCCCGCACCACTTCCCTTTGCGCATCTCGCCGGCGACCATGGCCAAGGAGAAGACGGCGGCGCTGGAGCGCGCAAAGAAGGCGTCGGCATCGGAGAAGGCGAAAGGAAGATCCACCAGCCGCGGAGGGTCCTCGTCCAGATCCCGCCTGCCGAAGGGCTGGGTCCAAGGAGACTGGATCCAGTCGACCATCACGGAGAATGACCTCCTCGACATGGCCAACGAGGGCTTGATCCCCCACGGAGCTGCGAGGCTTCCGGGGAAGGAGTGGCAGCCCCAGCCAGAAGAGGGTGAGTGTGTGCTTTTGGCCACCCATGTTGATCGCGGGTTTTCCTTGCCACCGAGTGTTTTCTTTCGTGGCTTTTTGAACTTCTTCGGAGCGCAGCTCCACCACTTTACCCCAAACTCCATTGCCTATCTTGCCGCGTTCGTGTCCATGTGTGAGGGTTTCTTGGGCTGTCGACCGCACTGGGTTTTGTTCAAACATATATTCACGTGTCGATCTCAGACCGTGAAGAAGGCGAGCCCAGGTGATGAGAGAACCCGAGTCGTCCAAATGTGCGGAGGCCTGGGGATTCAGGTGAGGAATAAGAGCACCTTCCCGCCCATGACCTTTCCCGAGTCCGTCAGAGGCTGGCAGTCGACTTGGTTCTACTGCCAGGTCCAGTCGACGCCAGGGCAGTCGAGTGGACTCCCTCCGTTCACCATGGACCGAGTGAGCAAGCCTTCCCCTCTGAAGCTGATTCCGGAGGAGAAAGCTGACGTGAAGATGTTGATGGAGCGCGTGGTGCAGTTGGTTCGGGAGGGAGTGACGGGCATGGACCTCCTGGAGGTTTTCCTCAGGCGTCGCATCCAGCCTCTCCAGTTCCGGAGCCACTGCATGTGGTTGTACTGTGGGACCGAAGACGAGACTAGAGTCCATCCAGAAGCAGTCGACGATGTCACTCTGGAAAGATGGATGGTAGCCGTCACCGGAAACAAGGACAACCCACGCGGAGCCAGAAGGATTCCTCCACTCGACCACAACAGTGATCCAGATAAGGTACACTTGCCCTGCTCTCCACTGCATTCTTGTCGCATTCATCTCTGTTTACTCTGCCGACTGGTCGACTGATCATTGTCTTGATATCTGCTAGGCCCTCACCGAGCTGTACTCGATGCCCAATGGGGCACAAACTCCGACTGAGGAGGGTGAGGCGAGTGGGGGCGAGAGCCAGGACGAGGAGGAATGGGACTCGGACGTTGCAGGGGACGACGACGGCGATGATGATGACGCCGAAGACGAGGAGGAAGAGGAGGAGGTCGTGCCACCGCGCTCGGAAAGGCGGTCGAAGCTCGTCCACGACCCTTCGACTGAACGTGGCAAGGGGGTTGCGACGCAGTCGACCAAGCGCCCTAGGACCGCTTCTCCAGCGCCGACTGAAAAGGCGCCGAAGCAGCCTAGGGGGGCTCCGCCAAAGCCGATCAAGCTCCTGCCGAAGATGAAGGTGTCCATCCCCACCATATCAGGGTAATTGTGCTGCTCATATTTTCTTATTCTGTGCGAACTTTATCTCTGGTCGACGCTGAAGTTAGTCGACTGATCCTTTGGAGTTGCAGTGCTGCTACTTCTGAGACCTCGGCCCGGGCTGATGACCACGAGATGGAGGATGCAGCAACTTCGAATCCAGGTACTGTGTTCTTAACACCGTTCTTAGTCGACTGACTCGCGATCTCTGAACCTGATCCTTCTCCGCAGCTCCACCCAACACTGTTATCAATCTCCCTGACGACGACGAGGATGAAGAACCACTGACACGCAGGAGGAGTCGGAAAGCGTCCGCCAGTAAGGTACCTCAGGATGTGACGGCGCCTGAGATTCTGACTGTGGAGGAAGGGAGCACCACTCGACACACGGTGTCCTTCGCAAATCCACTGACGAGTGCTCAGCAGCCCTCCCTCTTTACGACGCACCACGTCCCAGAGGACCAAGCTGGCGCAGCGAAGGAGGCAATACGCCAGGCGGGACTCATGATGGAGTAGCTGAAGACCATCCGGGACGCGAGCCAGGCAGCTTATGACGCCAGTTCTGCCCTCCAAAGCAGTGTCCAGGTCAGTCGACCGCTGTTTGTTCTGTTGGATATGCTACCAAAAACTTTTCTTTTCCGGAATTTATATTAGTCACCCACTGGGTGTGTCGAATAAACTCCGTGTTAGCGGGGGCACGCTGAGTGCACCCGCTGGGTGTAGTCCCTAAGGCTAAGGTCGACTGCTGGCAGTCGGCCTTAGGCTTTATGATGTCAATCTTTCTGTCATTCGACTGGTCGACTGGACTTCACAAACCGGTGGGGGCACGCTGAGTGCACCCACTGGGTGTAGTCCCCAAGGCTAAGGTCGACTGCTGGCAGTCGGCTTTAGGCTTTATGACGTCAATTTTTCTTTCAGTCGACTATGTCGACTGGATTTCACAAACCGGTGGGGGCACGCTGAGTGCACCCACTGGGTGTAGTCCCCGAGACTGTGGTCGACTGCTTGCAGTTGATCACAGTCTTAGAGAATGCATCTCTCTCTTTTTTTTTGAGGTCGACTGGTCGACTTTGTCTTCAACAGGATTAGTGGGGGCACGCTGAGTGCACCCACTGGGTGTAGTCCCCGAGACTACGGTCGAATGCTTGTATTTGGCTGTAGTCTTAGAAACGTGTGTTTATCCCTTTTTCACTCGGAAGTGAATTATATTTGACATTTAGTCGATTGGTTCTTCACAGAACTCCTGTGATCTTGTGGCTCGCTACTCAGAGCTGGAACAAAAACATACTCAAGTCGAGCTGAGCTTGAAGCTGGTTCAGGAGAAGCTGACAAAGGCAAAGGAGGAGACCTAAGGTATGTTTGGTGAGACCCTGACGACTGCTTTTCCCCTTGCTTGTTTCAGCATCTGATCTTGCTGTAACTTGCAGGTAAGGTAAGGGAGGCCCAGCAGAAGAAAGACCTTGAGCTAGCTGAGAAGATCAAGCTTGCTGACGAGAAGTTAGCTTCAGTCACCAAGCTCGAACAAGACAATACCAATCTGAAAGCTGCTCTTGGGATTGCCAACAAGGAGGTCAGTCGACTGAAAACTGACAAAGCTGCCCTGACCGACCAAGTCAGCAAATTGACTGAGAAGAAAACTGAACTGGAGGCCTTCCTGAGTGGCCTTGCCAAGAAGTTGTTCCTTATGCTTGAAGGTAGACCTCCATGTTTGGCAAATATTTCCAATTGTGGCTTTTTCCATTCGACTATCTCCTTGACTTAGTGATCACCTTTGCAGAATTTTGTCAAAACTTTGAAGAAGAAACCAGCCGACTGGAGCCAAACCTTGACCCCGTCAATTCTCCGGTGAACGACGAAGTTGCCATGGATGTTTTCCGACTGGAGTCTCGTGTTGCAGCTGTCGTGGACTATCTCGCAAGGCTGAAGGCCGCCACATCTCGCATCGACTCGATGCTCTGGCCTGAGGAGACACTTCAGAATGACCTTGAGTCGCTGATGGCCCGCTTGAACACGATCCCTGGTCGAGTGCAGGAGTGGAAGAAGTCCTCGGCTCGGTGTGGTGCAGATGTCGCTCTGTGTCTGGCCCGAGTCCACTGCAAAGATGCGCGAGAAGAGAAGCTGGCGGCCCTTCGGGTGGCCAATACCAAGAAGCACGACTTCAGATCCTTTATGGAAACTTTCCTTGCAGCTGCCACTCGGATCGCCGACGGGATTGACCTTGATGAGTTTGTTGCACCTTCCAGCCCTCCACAGGAGGGGTAAAAAACTTCTTCTGGCTCGACGCTTTAAATTTGCCTCGGTATGCCGAGTGAAATTGTAACCGACAAACCTTAACAGGCTTGACGCCTGAGCACTTTCGGTTCCTTTAGATGTCGATTCAAACTTGGATTTGGTGCTTGAATACAATTGCCTTCGGCTTGGAATGTCTTTTGCAGGTTCAAAGCAAGGTGCCTGTGCTGCAATCGACTTATTCTTTAGTCCACTTAGACGAGCACTGGGCTGCAACTAAGCCCTCCGAATGAGAGGGTTGCTCTCCACTTGGCAGGGTTTTTATACCTTAGGCGAGCGCTTGGACTGCAGCTAAGCCCCCGAGTGAGAGGGTTGCTCTTCACTCGGTAGGATTTTTGTAACTTAGGCGAGCACAGGGCTGCAGCTAAGCCCCCGAGTGAGAGGGTTGCTCTTCACTCGGTAGGATTTTCACAACTTAGGCGAGTGCTTGGATTGCAGCTAAGCCCCCGAGTGAGAGGTTTGCTCTTCACTCGGTAGGATTTTCACAACTTAGGCGAGTGCTTGGACTGCAGCTAAGCCCCCGAGTGAGAGGGTTGCTCTTCACTCGGTAGGATTTTTATAACTTAGGCGAGCACGAGGCTGCAGCTAAGCCTCCGAGTGGAAGGCTGGCTTACCACTCGGTAGGATTTTGATAACTTAGGCGAGCACGAGGCTGCAACTAAGCCTCCGAGTGAGAGGATTGCTCTTCACTCGGTAGGATTTTCACAACTTAGGCGAGTGCTTGGACTGCAGCTAAGCCCCCGAGTGAGAGGGTTGCTCTTCACTCGGTAGGATTTTTATAACTTAGGCGAGTGCTTGGACTGCAGCTAAGCCCCCGAGTGAGAGGGTTGCTCTTCACTCGGTAGGATTTTTATAACTTAGGTGAGCACAAGGCTGCAGCGATTCGCAGCTAAGCCTCCGAGTGGGAGCCGAGCTCACCACTCGGTAGGATTTTTACAACTTAGGCGAGTGCTTGGACTGCAGCTAAGCCCCCGAGTGAGAGGGTTGCTCTTCACTCGGTAGGATTTTTATAACTTAGGCGAGCGCATGGCTGCAGCTAAGCCTCCGAGTGGAAGGCTGGCTTACCACTCGGTAGGATTTTTATAACTTAGGCGAGCACATGGCTGCAGCTAAGCCCCCGAGTGAGAGGGTTGCTCTTCACTCGGTAGGATTTTGATAAACTTAGGCGAGTGCTTGCACTGCAGCTAAGCCTCCGAGTGGAAGGCTGGCTTACCACTCGGTAGGATTTTGATAACTTAGGCGAGCACGAGGCTGCAGCTAAGCCTCCGAGTGAGAGGATTGCTCTTCACTCGGTAGGATTTTGATAACTTAGGCGAAACGGATTCGCAGCTAAGCCTCCGAGTGAGAGTCTGGCTCACCACTCGGTAGGATTTTTACAAACTTAGGCGAAACGGATTCGCGGCTAAGTCACCCACTGAGGGGGAGTTTTTATGTGGACAAAAATAAAAAGTGACAGAAATTATGGAGGAACTATGACACTATTATTTTGAGGTCCATGAGCTACAGAAGTACTTTATTGCAACTCATCCGAGTGATAAAACTTAAGTGTAAAATGGGCGGAGTAGCTCCGCGTTCCAAGCTCGGGGCTCGTCAATATTATGCTCGACGTTGTAAAGACGATACGCCCCGTTGTGGAGGACCTTGGTGACGATGAAGGGGCCTTCCCAAGAAGGAGCAAGCTTGTGTGGTTTGTGCTGATCCACTCGGAGAACCAAATCCCCTTCCTGGAAGGCTCGACCTCTCACATTTCTGGCGTGGAAACGGCGCAAATCTTGTTGGTAGATGGTCGAACGGATCAGAGCCATCTCCCTTTCTTCCTCTAAAAGGTCGACTGTGTCCTGCCGCGCTTGTTCAGCTTCTGCTTCGTTGTAGATTTCAACTCGAGGAGCATTGTGGAGAAGATCACTCGGCAAGACTGCTTCAGCTCCGTAGACCAAGAAGAATGGAGTTCTTCCGGTCGACCGATTAGGTGTGGTCCGCAGTCCCCAAAGAACTGAGGGAAGTTCGTCGACCCAAGCTCCAGCTGCGTGTTTGAGATCACGCATCAATCGAGGCTTCAATCCCTTAAGAATCAGTCCATTAGCTCGCTCTGCTTGTCCATTCGACTGCGGATGAGCGACTGATGCGTAGTCGACTCGTGTGCCCTGGGAGTTGCAGAAGGTTCTGAATTCCTCTGAGTCAAAGTTAGACCCATTATCCGTAATGATGCTGTGCGGGACTCCATATCTGAATATTAGTTCCCTGATGAAGCTAACAGCAGTACCAGTGTCAAGGCTCTTGATTGGTTTAGCCTCGATCCACTTGGTGAACTTGTCGACTGCCACCAGTACATGCGTGAAGCCACTTCGTCCTGTTCTCAAAGGACCGATCATGTCCAGCCCCCAAACTGCAAAAGGCCAGACGAGTGGGATGGTCTTCAAAGCTGACGCAGGCTTGTGCGACATATTCGAGTAGAACTGACATCCCTCGCACTTATCTACTATCTCTTTTGCCATCTCATTCGCCTTGGGCCAGTAAAATCCGGCTCGGTATGCTTTGGCTACGATGGTCCGAGAGGACGCATGATGACCACAGGTCCCCGAGTGAATATCATTGAGGATGAGTCGACCTTCTTCTGGTGTTATGCACTTCTGACCGACTCCAGTCGCGCTTTCTCTGTATAATTGTCCTTTGATTACGGTAAAGGCCTTAGATCGACGGACGATCTGTCGAGCCTCTTCCTCATCCTCCGGAAGCTCTTTCCTCAAGATATATGCGACATACGGAATCGTCCAGTCGGGAATGACCACCAAAACCTCCATGATCAAGTCGACCACCGCTGGGACTTCAACTTCAGTCGGATCTGTGGCGCTCTTGGGCTGCGGAGTTTCTTCGGTGAAAGGATCTTCTTTGACTGACGGAGTGTGTATATGCTCCAAGAACACACCACTCGGAATGGCTTCTCTCTTGGAACCTATCTTTGCTAGATCATCAGCTGCTTGATTTTTCAGTCGGGGTATATGATGGAGCTCCAACCCCTCGAACTTCTTCTCCAGCTTCCTCACTGCACTGCAGTATCCAGTCATGGCTGGGCTTCTCACGTCCCACTCTTTCATCACCTGATTGACCACTAAATCCGAGTCGCCATAGACCATTAGGCGACGGACGCCGAGTGAAATGGCCATGCGCAACCCATATAGGAGGGCCTCATATTCTGCCTCATTGTTGGAGGAATCAAAGTGAATCTGGAGCACATATCTGAGCTTATCTCCTCTGGGGGAAACCAGGACAACCCCAGCACCGGAACCATTCAACATCTTAGAGCCATCGAAAAACATGGTCCAATGCTCCGAGTGAACTTCAGTCGGCTGCTGTTGTTCAATCCACTCGGCGAGGAAATCTGCTATCGCCTGGGACTTAATGGCTTTCTTTGCCTCAAACTTGATATCAAGGGGAAGAAGTTCAATCGCCCATTTGGCCACTCGACCAGTTGCATCTCTGTTGTGCAAAATCTCTGATAGTGGAGCGTCGCTGACGACTGTGATGGAATGGTCAGAGAAATAATGAGCAACCTTCTTTGTGGTCATGTATATTCCATACACAAGCTTCTGATAATGAGGATATCTCTGCTTGGATGGAGTCAAGACTTCAGACAAATAATACACTGGGCGCTGAACTTTGAGAGCTTTTCCTTCTTCTTCCCGCTCGACCGTTAGCACAGTACTGACGACTTGTCCTGTGGCTGCGATGTAGAGCAACAGAGGCTCTTTGCTGATTGGAGCAGCAAGCACCGGCTGGGTGGAGAGCAGAGCTTTTAGCTCGGCAAACGCTGCATCAGCTTCTGGAGTCCACTCGAACTTGTCAGCCTTCTTCATCAGTCGGTAAAGAGGCAGTGCCTTTTCACCGAGTCGTGAGATGAATCGACTTAATGCGGCCAAGCATCCAGTAAGCTTCTGGACATCGTGCACTCGCACAGGGCGTTTCATTCGGAGAATAGTGCCAATCTTCTCTGGGTTAGCGTCGATTCCCTGTTCGGAAACGAGAAAACCGAGTAACTTGCCACCAGGAACTCCAAATGTGCACTTTGATGGATTGAGCTTGATATCATACCTTCTGAGGTTGGCAAATGTTTCGGCGAGGTCAGCGAGCAGGTCGGAACCTTTTCGTGACTTGACAACAATATCATCCATATAAGCTTCCACATTCCGACTGATTTGGGTGAGTAGACACTTCTGAATCATTCGCATAAATGTGGCTCCGGCATTCTTGAGGCCGAATGGCATGGTGATATAGCAGAAGCACCCGAATGGAGTGATGAAAGCTGTTTTTACCTCATCGGGCCCGTACAGACGGATCTGGTGGTACCCGGAGTAAGCATCTAAAAAAGACAACCTCTCGCATCCCGTGGTCGAGTCAACAATTTGATCTATGCGAGGGAGAGGAAAGTGATCTTTCGGGCAGGCCCGGTTGATGTGCTTGAAATCAATGCACATTCGGAGCGACTTGTCCTTCTTAGGAACCATGACGACATTAGCGAGCCACTCGGAGTGGTATATCTCTCGGATAAATCCTGCCGCCAACAGTCGAGCCACTTCTTCACCGATGGCCTTTCTCTTCTGGATGGCGGACCGCCGAAGATGCTCTTTGACTGGTTTTGCAGACGAGTCGACTCTTAGGCGATGCTCAGCCAGTCCCCTGGGAACACCTGGCATGTCAGCGGGCTTCCATGCAAAAATGTCCCAGTTCTCACGGAGGAACTGGATGAGCGCTTCTTCCTATTTTGGGTCGAGTGTTGTGGAGATGCGGGTCGGAGCTGCTTCGGGGTCGGTCGGGTGAATGTGAACAGGCTTCGTCTCACCGGACGACTGGAATGCAGACTCTGTGGCGGGCTTCTTGGATCGCAGCAAGTCACTCGGATCTGCGTTTTGCTTGTATTCTTCGAACTCGACCGCTGTCACTTGGGAATCGGCAATCTTGGAGCCCTTCTGAAAGCACTCCTCTGCCTTTTTCCTATCACCGGTGACAGTGATCACACCTTTGGGACCGGGCATCTTCAATTTGAGGTACACGTAACATGGTCGAGCCATGAACCGTGCATAGGCTGGTCTCCCCAAAATGGCATGATATGCACTTTGAAAATCCACGACCTCAAACGTCAACTTTTCTTTGCGAAAATGCTTCGAATCACCAAACACTACGTCCAAAGCTATCTGGCCGAGTGACTCGGCCTTCTTCCCTGGTATAACTCCATGGAAGCTCATGTTACTAGTGCTCAGTCGGGACATCGGAATGCCCATACCTTTCAATGTGTCTGCATACAATAAGTTCAGCCCACTTCCACCATCCATCAGCACCTTTGTCAGTCGAGTGCCTTCGACAACTGGATCGACCACCAAAGCTTGCCTCCCGGGGGTGGCAATATGAGTCGGGTGATCAGATTGGTCGAATGTGATGGGTGTTTGAGACCACTTCAGATAATTTGCCTTTGCTGGGGCAACCATGTTCACCTCTCGGTTAATCACTTTCAGTCGACTTCTGCTTTCCACATCTGCAAAGATCATCAGAGTGGAGTTGATATGCGGATATCCTCCCTCACTGTCCTCTTTGTCTTCGGCCTTGTCCGACTCCTTCTCCTTGTCCTTAGACTGTTTTCCCTGAAACTGCTGGATCAGGAGTCGACATTGGCGAGTGGTGTGCTTTGGGTAAATGATATTCCCCTCTTCATCTTTCTTCGTGTGAATGTGACACGGCATATCCATCACGTCGTTCCCTTCTTTATCCTTTACCTTCTTGGGGTTCCAGGATCCTTTTGGTTTCCCCTTAAACTTTCCTTGAGTCACGGCCAGAGCCTCTCCAGGAGCTGCCGGTTCAGCCTTCCGCTTCTGTTTCCGACTGGTGTTTCCTTTTTCCGACTGACTCGGCTTGTGCTTGCCGCTTCGGAGTCGGTCTTCTTCTTCGCCGTTGGCGTACTTGGTAGCAATCTCCATCATCCGACTCAAGGTCATGTCACCGGTTCGACCAAATTTCAAACTCAGTTCTCTGTTCTTGACGCCGTCTTTGAAGGCGCATACTGCCTGATGATCAGAGACATTTTCCACAGTGTGGTGCAAAGTGATCCACCTCTGAATATACTCTCTGAGAGTCTCATTAGTTTTCTGCACGCAGACTTGCAACTCTGTCAATCCCGCTGGTCGCTTGCAAGTCCCTTCAAACGTTCTGACGAACACTCGGGACAGATCTTCCCAAGTGTAAATGCTGCTAGGAGGTAATTGAGTCAACCATGCCCTGGCAGAACCCTCCAACATGAGGGGCAAATGCTTCATGGCCACCTCGTCGTTCCCACCACCGATCTGAACTGCCACTCGGTAGTCTTCAAGCCAAGTTTCAGGCTTAGACTCACCAGTGAACTTGCTGACTCCTGTTGCCAACCTGAAATTGGGGGGGGGATAACTGCGGCTCTGATAGCTCTGCTGAAACATTCAGGACCAGAAACATGTACTCGACTGCTCGTGGGTACATCTCTGTCGAGTGCGCCTCGATGGGCTCTGTTCCGGTCGACCAACCCTTGCACGATAATGGATCGCGCGTCGAAGCCTGGCTCTCTGGGGTCAACTGGAACCCTACGCCCTGTACTGTACTGACGCCTATCATCTGGCTGCCGAGGAGCGTAAGACCCACCCCTCGGAGGGGAATAGGGCACTCGACGCCTATCATCTCGGTCGAGTCTGTCGCCATATTGATCTCGCCGATTCTCACGCCCTTCGCGCCGCGGAGGCGATCTGGGGCTGTGAGCCGACTGAACCGTATTCACAGTGACAGATCGACTGTGAATTCTGTTGCGCGACTGAGACACGGCTGAATTCTGATCTCCTGCTGCCCGGAGCAGATCCCTGATCTGCAGCAAACCTCTGCCAGCTTCCGACTGCGAAGGCTGAATGGACTCTGCTATACGGGTCGCAGCTGCTAAATTCTGAATTGGGGTTCGATATACCTGAGTCGGCGGGAAGAGTTGACGTCGACTGGTGTCGGGAACTCGTTGCCGCGCGCGCTCGTCGAGTGCTCGCTGAAGGTTCTCCAGTCGAGTGCGCTCGGCCAAATTGGCCAGACGCGCCTCCTCCAAGGCACGAGCCTCGGGGGTTTCTCCTGCGATGGGAATACGCAGGGGATCCTCGTTCCTGCGGCGAAGCTCTTCTCTTTGCAGAGAGTCGAGTGGCTCGGGCTGGTACTCTTCGTAGTCTCGTGCAGGGTCGCCGCCGTCACCTGCTCCACCACCACGGGCGAAGCCAGGAGGGCTGTGGGGCCCGTCGACCATCAAGATTTCCGCCACTGGATCACTGCTTCCGCACTCGGATGCAGTCTCACCGGAGCCAGTCGACTGATCGAACAAGCCGTAGAGAGATTCGTTGGGCTCGATTGCCGCAACTTGTGTAGTGGCCGATTGGCGAGCCACCGCGTGACTCACCCATCGCTGAAGCCTCGACCGGCCTGAGCGCTTGTGCTGGCGGGAGACCGGGAGGGTGGACGATGGAGGAGCCGACCGATACTGGGTCGACGGTTGCCGCAGCAGAACGCCGCGGACACATGCGCGAAAATGTGTCGCACCGCAGACGGGGAGCGCGTCTACATCGAGTGGAGCCTCTTGGAGCCATGCGGAGTCGTCGGCGATGAAGGTGAGAGTGCTGAGATGGATCTCTTGACCCTTGACCAAAACTCCAGCAGACACCATGATGAGAGTACTCGGAAGAATCGCAACTTCTCCACAAAATCGCTAAAACACCAGCCCCACGGTGGGCGCCAACTGTCGTGGTTCTAAGCCTGACAGTAGAGTGGGGGGTAGGTATGGAGAGGCAAGTTCCTAGCTATGGAGAGGTTGTAAGCACAAAGGATGTACGAGTTCAGGCCCTTCTCGGAAGAAGTAACAGCCCTACGTCTCGGAGCCCGGAGGCGGTCGAGTGGATTATGAATGTATGAATTACAAGGTGCCGAACCCCTCTGCCTGTGGAGGAGGGTGGCTTATATAGAGTGCGCCAGGACCCTAGCCAGCCCACGCAGGAGAGGGTTTAAGGTGAGTTAAGTCTGGGGCGTTACTGGTAACGCCCCACATAAAGTGCCTTTACTATCATAAAGTCTACTTGATTACAGGCCGTTGCAGTGCAGAGTGCCTCTTGACCTCCTGGTGGTCGAGTGAGTCTTCGTGGTCGAGTCCTTCAGGCCAGTCGAGTGAATCCTCGTTGGTCGACTGGAAGGCGACCTCTTCTAAGGATGTCCTAGGGTAAGTTACTTGGATCAGGTCCATGATCCTACCCTAGGTACACAACCCCATCATAGCATGTACAGACATGGCCTCGGAACACGGAAGACCGAAAGGTCGAACATGAGTCGTATAGAAGATACGATCAACATGAAGATGTTCACCGATGTTGACTAGTCCGTCTCACGTGATGATCGGACACGGCCTAGTTAACTCGGATCATGTTTTACTTAGATGACTGGAGGGATGTCTATCTGAGTGGGAGTTCATTGAGTAATTTGATTAGATGAACTTAATTATCATGAACTTAGTCTAAAATCTTTATAATATGTCTTGTAGATCAAATGGCCCACGTTGTCCTCAACTTCAACGCGTTCCTAGAGAAAACCAAGCTGAAAGATGATGGCAGCAACTATACGGACTGGGTCCAGAACCTGAGGATCATCCTCATAGCTGCCAAGAAAGATTATGTCCTAGAAGCACCGCTAGGTGACGCATCTATCCCAGAGAACCAAGACGTTATGAACGCTTGGCAGTCACGTGCTGATGATTACTCCCTCGTTCAGTGCGGCATGCTTTACAGCTTAGAACCGGGGCTCCAAAAGCGTTTTGAGAGACACGAAGCATATGAGATGTTCGAAGAGTTGAAAATGGTTTTCCAAGCTCATGTCCGGGTCGAGAGATATGAAGTCTCCGACAAGTTCTTCAGTTGTAAGATGGAGCAAAATAGTTCAGTCAGTGAGCACATACTCAAAATGTCTGGGTTGCATAACCGCTTGACTCAGCTGGGAGTTAATCTCCCGGATGACGCGATCATTGACAGAATCCTTTAGTCGCTTCCACCAAGCTACAAGAGCTTTGTGATGAACTTCAATATGCAGGGGATGGAAAAGACCATTCCTGAGGTATATTCAATGCTGAAATCAGCGGAGGTGGAAATCAAAAAGGAACATCAAGTGTTGATGGTGAATAAAACCACTAAGTTCAAGAAAGGCAAGGGTAAAAAGAACTTCAAGAAGGACGGCAAGGGAGTTGCCGCGTCCGGTAAGCAAGCTGCCGGGAAGAAGTCAAAGAATGGACCCAAACCTGAGACTGAGTGTTTTTTATTGCAAGGGAAGTGGTCACTAGAAGCGGAACTGCCCCAAATACTTAGCGGACAAGAAGGCCGGCAACACTAAAGGTATATGTGATATACATGTAATTGATGTGTACCTTACCAGTACTCGTAGTAGCTCCTGGGTATTTGATACCGGCGCGGTTGCTCACATTTGTAACTCAAAGCAGGAGCTACGGAATAAGCGGAGACTGGCAAAGGACGAGGTGACGATGCACGTCGGGAATGGTTCCAAGGTCGATGTGATCGCCGTCGGCACGCTACCTCTACATTTACCTACGGGATTAGTTTTAAACCTCAATAATTGTTATTTAGTGCCAGCTTTGAGCATGAACATTGTATCAGGATCTCGTTTAATACGAGATGGCTACTCATTTAAATCCGAGAATAATGGTTGTTCTATTTATATAAGAGATATGTTTTATGGTGATGCTCCGTTGGTGAATGGTTTATTCTTAATGAATCTCGAGCGTAATGTTACACATATTCATAGTGTGAATACCAAAAGATGTAAGGTTGATAATGGTAGTCCCACATACTTGTGGCACTACCGCCTTGGTCACATAGGTGTCAAACGCATGAAGAAGCTCCATGCATATGGACTTTTGGAGTCTCTTGATTACGAATCATTTGACACGTGCGAACCATGCCTCATGGGTAAAATGACCAAGACTCCGTTCTCATGAACAATGGAGCGAGCAACCAACTTATTGGAAATCATACATACTGATGTGTGTGGTCCAATGAG
Organism: Triticum aestivum; assembly: GCF_018294505.1. Lineage (NCBI taxonomy): Eukaryota > Viridiplantae > Streptophyta > Magnoliopsida > Poales > Poaceae > Triticum > Triticum aestivum. Next base: position 592,003,818 of record NC_057803.1, on the reverse strand, counting down.
TGTGGAGGCTCGCGGTGGCTATCGTTATGTTCTCACCCTCACTGATGACTTGAGTCAATATGGGTATATCTACTTAATGAAACACAAGTCTGAGACCTTTGAAAAGTTCAAGGAATTTCAGAGTGGGGTTGAGAATCAACGTGACAGGAAAATCAAGTTCTTGCGATCAGATCATGGGGGAGAATACTTGAGTCACAAATTTGGCACACACTTAAGAAAATGTGGAATAGTTTCACAACTCACGCCGCCTGGAACACCTCAGCATAATGGTGTGTCCGAACATCGTAATCGCACTCTATTGGATATGTGCGATCTATGATGTCTCGTACCGATTTACCGCTGTCATTTTGGGGATATGCTTTAGAGACTGCCGCATTCACTTTAAATAGGGCTCCGTCGAAATCCGTTGAGACGACACCGTATGAATTATGGTTTGGGAAGAAACCTAAGCTATCGTTTCTAAAAGTTTGGGGATGCGATGCTTATGTCAAGAAACTTCAACTTGAAAAGCTCGAACCCAAATCGGAAAAATGCGTCTTTATAGGATACCCTAAAGAAACTATTGGGTATACCTTCTATCTCAGATCCGAAGGCAAGATCTTTGTTGCCAAGAATGGATCCTTTCTAGAGAAAGAGTTTCTCTCGAAAGAAATAAGTGGGGGGTAAGTAGAACTTGATGAAGTATTACCTCTTGAACCGGTAAGTGGCGCAACTCAAGAAAATGTTCCTGAGGTGCCTGCACCGACTAGAGAGGAAGTTAATGATGATGATCATGAAACTTCAGATCAAGTTGCTGTTGGGATACGTAGCAGAATTTTAAAATTTTCTACGCATCAGCAAGATCAATCTATGGAGTCATCTAGCAACGAGGGATAGAGGAGTGCATCAACATACCCTTATAGATCGCGCACGGAAGCGTTCAAGAGAACGGAGTTGATGGAGTTGTACTCGTCGTGATCCAAATCACCGATGACCAAGTGCCGAACGGACAGTACCTCCGCGTTCAACACACGTATGGTTGGAAGACGTCTCCTTCTTATTGATCCAGCAAGGGGGAAGGAGTGGTTGATGAAGATCCAGCAGCACGACGGCGTGGTGGTGGATGCAGCAGGATCCCGGCAGGGCATCGCCAAGCGCAAGCGGGGAGGAGAGGTGTTACAGAGGGAGAGGGAGGCGCCAAGAGCAAAGGGTGCGGCTGCCCTCCCTCCCCCCTATTTATATAGGGGCCTTGGGGGGGCGTCGGCCCTAGGGAGATGGATCTCCAAGGGGGCGGCGGCCAAGGGGAGGCTTCCCCCCCAAGCCAAGTGGGGGGCGCCCCCACCCCTAGGGTTTCCCAACCCTAGGCGCAGGGGAGGCCCAAGGGGGGCGCACCATCCCACTAGGGGCTGGTTCCCCTCCCAATTCAGCCCATGGGGCCCTTCGGGATAGGTGGCCCCACCCGGTGGACCCCCGGGACCCTTCCGGTGGTCCCGGTACAATACCGGCGACCCCCGAAACCTTCCCGATGGCCAAAACTGGACTTCATATATATAAATCTTTACCTCCGGACCATTCCGGAACTCCTCATGACGTCCGGAATCTCATCCGGGACTCCGAACAACTTTCGGGTTACTGCATACTAATATCTCTACAACCTTAGCATCACCGAACCTTCAGTGTGTAGACCCTACGGGTTTGGGAGACATGCAGACATGACCGAGACGACTCTCCGGTCAATAACCAACAGCGGGATCTGAATACCCATGTTGGCTCCCACATGCTCCACGATGATCTCATCGGATGAACCACGATGTCGAGGATTCAATCAATCCGTATACAATTCCCTTTGTCAATCGGTATGTTACTTTCCCGAGACTCGATCGTCGGTATCCCAATACCTCGTTCAATCTCGTTACCGGCAAGTCACTTTACTCGTGCCGTAATGCATGATCCCGTGATCAACCACTTGGTCACATTGAGCTCATTATGATGATGCATTACCGAGTGGGCCCAGAGATACCTCTCCGTCATACGGAGTGACAAATCCCAGTCTTGATTCGTGCCAACCCAACAGACACTTTCGGAGATACCTGTAGTGTACCTTTATAGTCACCCAGTTACGTTGTGACGTTTGGCACACCCAAGGCACTCCTACGGTATCCGGGAGTTGCACAATCTCATGGTCTAAGGAAATGATACTTGACATTCGGAAAAGCTACAACAAACGAACTACACGATCTTTGAGCTATGCTTAGGATTGGGTCTTGTCCATCACATCATTCTCCTAATGATGTGATCCCGTTATCAATGACATCCAATGTCCATAGTCAGGAAACCATGACTATCTTTTGATCAACGAGCTAGTCAACTAGAGGCTCACTAGGGACGTGTTGTGGTCTATGTATTCACACATGTATTACGATTTCCGGATAACACAATTATAGCATGAACAATAGACAATTATCATGAACAAATAAATATAATAATAACCATTTTATTATTGCCTCTAGGGCATATTTCCAACAGTTGCTACTGAACTTTGTAGGTCCACGAGGACACGTTCCGCACCAGAGTGGTACGGCAACCCTGTCTTGGAAATCATGTTGTTAGACAACGGTGAACCTTCGAACTATGAAGAAGCGATGGCGGGCCCGGATTCCGACAAATGGCTGGAAGCCATGAAATCCGAGATAGGATCCATGTATGAAAACGAAGTATGGACTTTGACTGACTTGCCCGTTGATCGGCGAGCCATAGAAAATAAATGGATCTTTAAGAAGAAGACAGACGCGGATGGTAATGTAACCATCTATAAAGCTCGTCTTGTTGCTAAGGGTTATCAACAAGTTCAAAGGGTTGACTACGATGAGACTTTCTCACCCGTAGCGAAGCTGAAGTCCGTCCGAATCATGTTAGCAATTGCCGCATTCTATGATTATGAGATATGGCAAATGGACGTCAAAACGGCATTCCTTAATGGTTTCTTTAAGGAAGAATTGTATATGATGCAGCCGGAAGGTTTTGTCGATCCTAAGAATGCTGACAAGGTGTGCAAGCTCCAACGCTTGATTTATGGGCTGGTGCAAGCATCTCAGAGTTGGAACATTTGTTTTGATGAGATGATCAAAGCGTTTGGGTTTACACAGACTTATGGAGAAGCCTGCATTTACAAGAAAGTGAGTGGGAGCTCTGTAGCATTTCTCATACTGTATGTGGATGACATACTGTTGATGGGAAATGATATAAAATTCTTGGAAAGCATAAAGGCCTACTTGAACAAGTGTTTTTCAATGAGGGATCTTGGAGAAGCTGCTTATATATTAGGCATCAAGATCTATAGAGATAGATCGAGACGCCTCATTGGTCTTTCACAGAGTACGTACCTTGACAAGATATTGAAGAAGTTCAAAATGGATCAGTCAAAGAAGGGGTTCTTGCCTATATTGCAAGGTACAAGATTGAGCACGGCTCAATGCCCGACCACGACAGCAGATAGAGAAAAGATGAGTGTCGTCCCCTATGCCTCGGCCATAGGGTCTATCATGTATGCTATGCTGTGTACCAGACCTGATGTAAACCTTGCCGTAAGTTTGGTAGGAAGGTACCAAAGTAATCCCGGCATGGAACACTGGACAGCGCTCAAGAATATCCTGAAGTACCTGAAAAGGACTAAGGATATGTTTCTCGTTTATGGAGGTGACGAAGAGCTCGTCGTAAAGGGTTACGTCGATGCTAGCTTCGACACAGATCTGGATGACTCTAAGTCACAAACCGGATACATGTATATTTTAAATGGTGGGGCAGTAAGCTGGTGCAGTTGCAAGCAAAGCGTTGTGGCGGGATCTACATGTGAAGCGGAGTACATGGCAGCCTCGGAGGCAACACAAGAGGCAATCTGGGTGAAGGAGTAAATTACCGACCTAGAAGTCATACCCAATGCGTTGGGACCGATGACTCTCTTATGTGACAACACTGGAGCTATTGCCCTTGCCAAAGAGCCCAGGTTTCACAGGAAGACCAGGCATATCAAGCGTCGCTTCAACTTCATTCGTGAAAGTGTTCAAAATGGAGACATAGAGATTTGTAAAGTACATACGGACCTGAATGTGGTAGATTCGTTGACTAAACCTCTCCCTAGAGCAAAACATGATCAACACCAGAACTGCATGGGTGTTCGATTCATCACAATGTAACTAGACTATTGACTCTAGTGCAAGTGGGAGACTGTTGGAAATATGCCCTAGAGGCAATAATAAAATGGTTATTACTATATTTCTTTGTTCATGATAATTGTCTGTTGTTCATGCTATAATTGTGTTATCCGGAAATCGTAATACATGTGTGAATACATAGACCACAACACGTCCCTAGTGAGCCTCTAGTTGACTAGCTCGTTGATTAAAAGATAGTCATGGTTTCCTGACTATGGACATTGAATGTCATTGATAACGGGATCACATCATTAGGAGAATGATGTGATGGACAAGACCCAATCCTAAGCATAGCTCAAAGATCGTGTAGTTCGTTTGCTGTAGTTTTTCTGAATGTCAAGTATCATTTCCTTAGACCATGAGATTGTGCAACTCCCGGATACCGTAGGAGTGTTTTGGGTGTGTCAAACGTCAAAACGTAACTGGGTGACTATAAAGGTACATTACAGGTATCTCCGAAAGTGTCTGTTGGGTTGGCACGAATCGAGACTGGGATTTGTCACTCCGTATGATGGAGAGGTATCTCTGGGCCCACTCGGTAATGCATCATCATAATGAGCTCAATGTGACCAAGTGGTTGATCACGGGATTATGCATTACGGTACGAGTAAAGTGACTTGCCGGTAACGAGATTGAACGAGGTATTGGGATACCGACGATCGAGTCTCGGGCAAGTAACATACCGATTGACAAAGGGAATTGTATACGGATTGATTGAATACTTGACATCATGGTTCATCCGATGAGATCATCGAGGAGCATGTGGGAGCCAACATGGGTATCCAGATACCGCTGTTGGTTATTGACCGGAGAGTCGTCTCGGTCATGTCTGCGTGTCTCCCGAACCCATAGGGTCTACACACTTAAGGTTCGGTGACGCTAGGATTGTTGAGATATTAGTATACGGTAACCCGAAAGTTTTTCGGAGTCCCGAATGAGATCCCGGACGTCACGAGGAGTTTCGAAATGATCCGGAGGTGAAGATTTATATATAGGAAGTCAAGTTTCGGCCATCGGGAAAGTTTCGGGGGTAATCGGTATTGTACCGGGACCACCGAAAGGGTTCCGGGGGTCCACCGGGTGGGGCCACCTATCCCGGAGGGCCCCATGGGCTGAAGTGGGAGGGGAACCAGCCCCTAGTGGGCTGGTGCGCCCCCCATGGGCCTCCCCCTGCGCCTAGGGTTGGAAACCCTATGGGTGGGGGCGCCCCACACTTGCCTTGGGGGCAAGCCACCCCCTTGGCCGCCGCCCCCCTTGGAGATGGCATCTCCTAGGGCCGGCGCCCCCCTAGGGATCCTATAAATAGTGTGGGGGGGGGGAGGGAGGGCAGCCGCACCCTAGCCCCTGGCCTCTCCCTCTCCCTCCCGTGACACTCCTCCATCTCCCTGTGCTTGGCAAAGCCCTGCCAAGATCGCCGTAGTTTCCGCCACCACGCCGTCGTGCTGTTGGATCTCCATCAACCTCTCCTTCCCCCTTGCTGGATCAAGTTGGAGGAGACGTTTTCCCAACCGTACGTGTGTTGAACGCGGAGGTGCCGTCCGTTCGACGCTAGGTCATCGGTGATTGGATCACGACGAGTACGACTCCATCAACCCCGTTCTCTTGAACGCTTCCGCGCGCGATTTACAAGGGTATGTAGATGCACTCCTATCTCCCTCGTTGCTAGACGACTCCATAGATTGATCTTGGTGATGCGTAGAAAATTTTAAAATTCTACTATGTTCCCCAACATCTCACTGAAGTCTGGTTTTCGCCCACTCATGTCCCATGCCACACGCGTGCCACGATTGCAAAATGCCTCACATGGTTTCGCGGATGGATGTGTCGTTTCACATGGACTTCGACGCCTAAACATCCTATATCGTTCATTGACATGTGAACCAGGGGACCGCTCGGCCCCACAGGTCAGTGACACTTCACGGGTAAGACGTTCACACGCGTTGGCGCCGTATGGGGGCCGGAAAGTTTAGTGATGCGTGCGTGAAGACCAATGGGCGACTGATGTTTGGTCTAGCCAGAGTATGCATGCACCACATTTTCAGCCTACAATAATTTAGTCCAATTAAAGAATATAATATATAATATGTACTCCCTTTGTACTAAATCATCGACAATTAATATGAATATAAGGGAGAAATTTAATTTAAACGCGTATAACCGTAAATATTCGCTGCCCAATACTTCACTTTTGCGATATCTTTAGATCACATGTAAACCATTCATTGCTGGGTAGAAAATTGCCAACCGATCATTCTGCGCGCGTTTAGCCATTACATTTCGACGCATATATATAGGGTGCACATTTAATGGGTAGCGGGGTTTTTATCTTGTGATACCCTTTAGCTAGGTCGTATATAGATCATCCTATAATTTAATTATGTTCACGCAATCAGCAAATATTTTTTGGATGCTCGTTTGGTCAACACATTTTTGCTGGCCAGTCGTTTAATTATATGATACCCTCAGATCACATACAATTCATTTCATGATTTATTTTTACACGCTTCTAGCCAACCGATACATTTGGACGTATTCAACTGACAGCTGGCTAAAGGTTGGTTCATCCTTTGCGTTCACTCGATAGTCCAATGGTTTATGCTTGCACGCATCTACCGAGCAAATACTGGCTGACCAGTCTTGTGATACCCTCGGATCATATAGTGTCCATCTTATATTTTTATCTTTGCATGTGTCTAGCCAACTATATTTGCTGCCTAGTGGGCCTAGACACATGTGTAAAAGGAAGGTTTTGTCTACTTTTTGACGTGTATGACGAAAATGAAAATCTCAAAACACTTGGTCCCCTCTCTCACTCAAGTCTGATCTTCGCCCACTCATGCCCCGTGCCACACGCGTGCCACGATTGCAAAATGCCTCACATGGTTTGCGCCATTCCCTTCGTCCCCACCCGCCACACCTGGCCGGTCCCTCCCGATTATCTTCTGCATATCTCATCCACCCAAAAATTTCTAGCAGGCTCTGGTGATTGCTTCCCGCTAAGAGTGTTGCATCATCTGAGGCACACGTCCCCCATAATTTCATTGAGCATGTCTAGCCAGTTGTTATTTGTTGGACAATAATTCACTTTTGTGACATCTTTATTACATTACATATAGATCATCCTATAATTTACCCTTACACTATCTAGCCAGCGAAAATGTGTTGGCCAATGGGTTTTTATTTTTTGATACCCTCCAAATGCTTATAGACCATCCTATAAATTATATTTGCACATAAATACAGTTGGACGCGTCTAGACAACACTTATTTTGGCCAGTGGTTTATTATTGCGATATACTTGGATCATATACAAGGGGAATTTCCTATAATATATTTGTACACGCATGTAGCCAGCTGATACATTTGGACATATCATAATATCGAACGAATACCGACTTCACATGATTAATTATAACAAGACTTCTCTCATGTCCTCAAGAACAAAACGAACTAGTCACAATCATATTCACGTTCATGATCAGAGGAGAATAATATATGATTAACTAGCTGAACATATGATCTCCCACTGAATAAACCAACTAGCATTATCTACGAGATGTAATCAACGCTACTAGTAACCCACGGGTACCAATATGAGGTTTTGAGACAAATAATGAATACAAGAGATGAACCGGGGTTTGAGATGACATGGTGCCGATGAATATGTTGATGGAGATGGGTCCTCCCACGATGAGTGGATCGTTGGTGATGACGAAGGCTTTGATTTCCCCCTCTTGGAGGGAAGTATCACCGGCGGAATCGCTCCACCGGAGAGCAAAAATGCTCCTGCCCAGGTTCCGCCTCGAGACGGCGGTGATTCATCCGCCAGTAGAGGTGACGGGAGGACTGGATCCATTCCCTACCAGCGTGTTTGGTTGGGGGTAATTAGAGCTAGGGAATGGGAATTGAAGGGGTACGAGACTTTAAATCTATTGTTTGGTTGGAGGGATTGGGAATTCATAAGGGAATAGTCATGGGACTTGATACTCCAACTCCCACTGTTTTATTAATAGGGGAGTTGGGAGGGAATTGTTTTAGTGAGTCAATCTTAACCGTTCATCGTAACTTATTTTAACTTCCTTTGTCTAGTCCCTCATTGATACTTCTCCAACGTATCTACTTTTACTAACGTTTTTCCTCTTGTTTTGGACTCTAATTTGCATGATTTGAATGAAACTAATCCCGTACTGACGCTGTTTTCAGTAGAACTATCATGGTGTTGTTTTTGTGCAAAACTAGTTCTCGGAATGGAATGGAATTTTGCGAGGAATTTTTATACAATAAACAAGAATTTCTGGAGCCAAGAACCATCGGAGGGTGGCACCTGGGTGGACACAACCCACCAGGGCGTCCCTCTCCTGGCACGCCCAGGTGGGTTGTCCCCACCTGGTGGCCCCGTAGACCCTGATTCCAACTCCATAAATACCTATTTTTCCAGAGTTCGTTGCTATCTAAAGTTCTGACCTCTCCAATCCCACTTTTATCAATTTTTGCATCAAGATCTAAAAACTCCGAATTTTTGGGACGCCTTCTAATTAAAGTTGACTCATCTCCGGTCCCATCATTAACATACGATCTTCCACTGAATAAACCAACTAGCATTATCCACGAGATGTAATCAACGCTACTAGCAAATATCATTGTGGGACCAAGAATAACTTTAGGGTTTCGACAGATACGATTGTGGGGGTGTGGTTGAGTGTTTTTGGAGCAATGTATCAAGGGCATGGAAAAGATTATAGGAGCATTTGCTATCACTTTTTCATCCAAAAAATACACCCGCTGCTGTCCTACATAGCAAATATCATAAACGAATCACGGGAAAATTATTCTTTCTAAACAACGGGAGGGACAGACAGACGACACAAGCCTCCAATTCCGACTCTGGCGATCCTGATCCTTTTCCGCCGTACTTTTTTGCCTTGCCGAGAGCACCCCTAGAGTTTGAGATCTTCACAAGAAAGGGTCTAGTTATTGCAGAAAACCACCCCATGGTTTGAAATGTTGACAAAAAAGGGCCTAGATTTTGACAAGTCGGGGAAATCTTCGCTAGAAATTTTGGCAGCGTAACACGTTGGGAAGAACGCATGCACAATGGCAGAACAAATTTATTAAAATGATGCTGGCTTGTTCATTCCAAAGTTACATTCATGAAGCTTAACCCATACCATACGAACCAGAGGAACTTCCCTACAAATTTACACAGCCAGCATATGTCTACCAAAAAAGAAGAAAGAATGTACAGAAGTTCGTCCCAACAAGCAAACGTAGTAGGCCCATATCCAGCCCTCATCAAGATCCATCTCACCAGAGAGAGAGAGGCTCATTGGCGAAACAGATAGGCCTACATCCAGCACTCCGCACTAGGAAGACCATGTCAGAACTGCAACTTCACGTCTTCAATGACACTCGGCACAATCGAGATCCTTCGGCATGTCACCAAGATAGGCATCTTCAGCATATCGCTCCAGCTGAAAACCCCAACAGTACTGCAAGTCCACCAAGATAGGCGTCTTCAGAATATCGCTTCAGTAGAAAAAAAAACTCCTTTCATTGCAAAGTCCCTGGCTGGGGACAACAGATAAACAAGGAGTAAATGTCATCAATATCAACAACAAATTCACAAGGTAGCTACTGGAGCGGACTTCTAAATATATGTCACAAGTTTGATGATGAGTTGTCAAGCATATGCAATATATGACACAAGTCAATATAGTGCCATCAAACACTTACAGTACAATCTGAATTCAATGACACTCTGAACTAGCAACAAAGCCAAAATCAAAGAGTAGAAAACTAATATAACAACATCATTGACACAAAAAACGTATTACATTATGGGACGGAGGGAGTACAATATACGCATGGGTGTGGTATGTATGTACGTATGTTTGTTTGTATACCTGATGCCATGACCAGGCCCGCAGGTGGTGTTGGTGACGTTAACATCGGTGGTTCCATTTGAGGGACAAGCTTGGGACAAGTTTTTTCAGACGGAAGAAGTACTATTAGTTGGTAATAAAATATATCGAGAAAATGTAGTCATGACGATATGAGATGGTGTTGACCATCATTTGAACAAATATAATTTTGGCTCTAGCCTGCCTTGCATGGCGCCATGTAAGGTAAGCATAGCACCGCTCCCTGGTCGTCAATGGCGGAGCTACGTGCAGGCAAAAGCGTGCCGTGGCCCGCCTTGCCCATAAGAAAAAAGTAAACTACATATGCCAGTGCACTCCGTCTGTGAGGCGTCAGCAGCCTGGTTGCTCACGAGAGGCTTTCCTCTGGTTAGCTTGCGTGTGAATGCCCAGCCCAATGCAGGTCTGCAGCCAAGTCCACCAGCTGACCAGATTCAGAGACATCCAGCACTGCTTCGCTCGTACATTCATTCCCGATTCAGCCAAACTAGGACGGCCACGCCATGGCACAGCTGCACCGTTGCACATGGATTGTGCACATAATAATTTCCTTTATTTCTTCTAATTGTAGTTCATGGCATCAACTCAAATTTCCAAGACCAATTTTTCTATAGGCTCCTTTCAGATAAGAAAGCTATATTTGTCTGAAATTCTCAGTTATCGATTTGGTAGCATGAATTATTCAATTGTTTTCAAAGTTTCACAGATTGTAATTTATGTAGTAAATACTAACTGGCCATGGGTAAGGTTAGTCAGCGAAGAATTTGTTTAGTTTTCAAAGGAAATGAGATGGTTAAGATGTTTTCAAGATAACGAATAATGCCTAGTACCAGTAATTGTGGTATGGTTCAGAATTCGTTTTTTTTCTCCTTTAGACTGGCCCGCCCAACAATTTCTTTATAGCTCCGCCACTGCTGGTCCTATATGTCCATTAATGACTTGTGATCAATTGCCACCGAGCTGTGTTTGTGGCTTCACCGTTCCCGTGACATGGCTTAAGTGAAGAGGATCGAGTGACTGCATGCATGCACATCTTGGAGGTCTCTAAAGGTAAAATGCACAGCTTGAATGGCGAGTCCTGTTCATTAGCATCTTCTAAGCTAATGTGTCATATTCCCCCATCGACACACAATCATCACGTGCACTCACTCAAGGGTCCATTTTATGTGTGTACATATTCGAGGCCAGACAGAGTGCAAATACTAGGCAAATACTTCCGTATGTATCTTGCATTACCTTATCATGCCACCACCAACACGTCCCTTTTATGGATCCATTGTTTCTGTGTAAAGGTCGGCAATAATTTCTTCCCTATGGCCTTGTGAAGAGACTGATGCCCTGTTTTGTGACTAAACTACATTACCAATGCCCAATGGCAAGAAACGTGCAAATAGCCATGAAATGAATCAAGAGGTACAAATTAAACTTTACTACGGCGTCCTTATCAGGAATGGTTTTTTGTACGAGTTCTACATTTAATCATACTTAGAAGGAACAAATAAGCACAAAAAGAATGTCACTCCGCGACAAATGTTTTCTTTACCAAGACCCTCCTTGAGTTTGAAAACTTGACACAAAAGGGCCTATTTATTTACCAAAAACCCCCTTGAGTTTGAAAACTTCACACAGAAGGGCCTACTTATTTACCACAAGCCCCTGTGAGTTTGAGAACTTGACAAAAAAGGGCCTAGATTTTGACAAGTCCGGGGGAAATTTCAACAGAAATTTTGGCAGCATAACGCGTTGGGAAGAATCACATACACAATGGCAATACAAATTTATTCAACAAAAAATGAATGTGCCTTGTTCATTCCAAAATTACAACCCATTCCATACCAATAGGAGGAACTTCCCTACAAATTTACACTGCCCAGCATAGGTCTACCAAAAAAGAAGAAATAATGTACAGAAATTCATCCCAACAAGCAAATGTAGTAGTTGCTAGTGCAAGAAACTGTGTACATCTTGGGAAATCACCAGGGAAAGATGCTCCTTGGCCAAATAGATAGGCCTGCATCCAGCACTCCGCACGAGGAAAACTAGGTTCATAACTGCAACTTCATGTCTTTAATGACACTCGGCACCGTCGAGAGCCTTCGGTTCAACCGGGTGGCTTCTCAAAGAAAACCCCGACAAAACTACAAGTCGAAATAGATAGGCATCTTCAGCATATCGCTCCAGCAGAAAAAAAAACTCATTTCATTGAAAAGTCCATGGCTGGGGACAACAGATAAATAAGGAGTAAATGCCATCAATATCAACAGTAACTTCACAAGATAGCTACTGGAGTAGACTTCTAAATATATGTCACAAGTTTGATAAGGAGCTGTCTAGCATATGCAATATATATGTCACAAGTCAATATAGTGATGTCAAACACATCGTATGCCATTTTAGCGTACGTGTGGTGTCTATACCACCTCATGATAACTGAAACATCTTGCTGCTTACTTTAAGATGATGAAGTGGACATAATAGGTTACGTACAACAAAATGGGTGTCTTCTATATAGTTAAGTGTAACAATGTGTCAAGCATTGACTAAAACTTTCAGACGGGACAAGCTTTTAGAGTACATTCCAGGTGTCTCTGGGTTGACTAAAAAGGTCATGATCATTTCTTAATTACAACTATTTCATCAGATCAATACTAGGAACATACAGCAAGAATGGATCAAACCAACCAGTCACAGCAGCCATCAACCTAGCAAGTCAACAATGTTCCTTCCATAGCAAGAAACATTGAGTCGCTTAACTAGCTATCAAGAACTTTGACAACCAGTAGCGCATCATTTACCGAGTCAATCGAGGCCATCAAGGCCAAAACCTAGGTAGCCATGGCAAAAAGGCCCCGGCTCGACATGCCCGAAGCAAGGGAAAGGAATAGAGGAGGAAGAGAAGCCAAGAGGACTCACCTTCAATGTTTGTAGCCAAGGCCAAAACCACGCCATGCCGTGTTGACAGTGGAGATGAGAGCTGGCCGAGCATAATACCATGTACAGGCCGTCGAGAGGCGGTTGCAGCACGGTGAACTCGTTGTCATCGCACAAGGCGAGAGCTGCTGTAGATGCTCATTGACAAGTCATCCGCAACACTAACCTGCCCTAGGAAACCACCAAAGAGAGAGGCGCATTGGCCAAACAGATAGGCCTACATCCAGCACTCCGCACTAGGAAAACCATGTTCAGAATTGCAACTTCACGTCTTCAATGACACTCGACACCATTGAGATCCTTCGGCATGTCACCAAGATAGGCATCTCCAGCATATCGCTCCAGCTGAAAACCCCAACAGAACTGCAAGTCCACCAAGATAGGCGTCTTCAGCATATCGCTCCAGCAGAAAAACAACTCCTTTCATTGCAAAGTCCCTGGCTGGGGACAACAGATAAACAAGGAGTAACTGTCATCAATATCAACAACAAATTCACAAGGTAGCTATTGGAGCATACTTCTAAATATATGTCACAAGTTTGATGATGAGTTGTCAAGCATATGCAATATATGACACAAGTCAATATAGTGCCGTCAAACACTTACAGTACAATCTGAATTCAATGACACTCTGAATTAGCAACAAAGCCAAAATCAAAGAGTAGAAAACTAATATAAAAAATATCATTGGCACCCAGCAAACCTGACAAACAGTCGTGAAGAAACTACAACCAACACAAGCTCCAAAAGCTTCCCAACAGAAGGCTGGAGGTTGCTGCCACAAATTGACTAGCACAGTGATTGGTTCCAAGAAAAGATATCAAAATGCTACAAGACACTAGCATCTAAAGCCTACAATACATATCATCACTACACAATCTGCAAGCCTTTTGTGAGTGACCAAAAAAGACACTATACAATCAATCTCACACTAAATATTGGAAGGCACTGCCAGGAGACTTCAAAAACAACATGCTTTTATCAAAACCAAAAGATGACAAAACTGAGACACCCATCCAATGTACAGTAGCTAACAAAAGTTAAGGACCGTCGGTCACGGAAATCAACTGTTGGCAGCCGCCATAGCATCATCTTTGCCAAAATGGTGGCCACAAAATTACTACAACATCACAGCAGTCATCAACCCAGCAACCCAACAATTTCCTCAAAGAAAGCAAGGAAAATCAAATGCCAAGTAACCTACCTAGAATAGAGCCCTTTTGTAAAACTAAAACATACTAGAACAGACTCAACAAATGAGTTCTTCTATAGCCAGAGGAACATCGAGTCACCTAACTAGCTATCAGGAACTTTGAAAACCAGTAGTGTATTATTTACCAAGCCAATTCAGGCCATCAAGGCCAAAACGTAAGTAGCCATGGCATAAAGGGATAAGAATAGAGGCGGAGGAAGAGAAGCCGAGAGGACTCACCTTCAATGTTTTACCCAAAGCAGAACCGTGCCATCACCATTGATAGTGGAAACATGAACTCGTCGAGCATACTTCTCCCAAAATTATGGAGAGTGGTGTCAACACACCATCTATTACCTTTTGGAGAGTGGTGTCTCCTAGATTGGCTAGGTGTCACTTGGGAGCCTCCGTCAAGATTGTGGAGTTGAACCAAGGAGTTTGTACGGGCAAGGAGATCGCCTACTTCGTGAAGATCTACCCTAATGAGGCAAGTCCTTCATGGGCGATGGCCATGGTGGGATAGACAAGATTGCTTCATGGACCCTTCGTGGGTGGAGCCCTCCGTGGACTCGTGCGACCGTTACCCTTTGTGGGTTGAAGTCTCCGTCAACGTGGATGTACGATAGCACCACCTATCGGAACCATGCCAAAAATCTTCGTGTCTCGAATTGCGTTTGCACACTTCAATCCCATCCCTTTACATTCTTGCAACTTGCATGATTTACTTTCCGCTGCTCATATACTCTTGTCATGCTTACTTGATATGTATTGTAAATGTTTAAACTTATGCCAACACTCCACTTCAACTTAAAAAATTAAAAACTGCAACTTTTCTTGCTAAGAGTCTATTCACCCCCCTCTAGACACCTCTTCTCGATCCTTTCACACCTCCGTGAACATTCTCCTTGCCGATATTGCTCCTTTGCCCACTTTGGGCGTAGTCTTTTGCATTCAGTCGCATCCTCATAAGCTTCCTCCATTGCTTTATGCAGTAGAAACATGACACATTACAAGGGGTCAGAAACATGCCTAATGGTTCCAAGCTCAAAGATGACTTCATTTTTGGCAATCCACAATGCCCGTAGCAGCATATTCAACAATAGAATTACACTGGCACATATACAAAAAAATCGCTTCTTATTAGTTTCACTTTTGCACTACACATACACATGATTGATAGCTAACACTCGAACATACACTTGATTGGTTCCAAGAAAAGATATAAAAATGCTACAAGATACTAGCATGGTAAATCCTAAAATACATATCATCACCACATAATCTGCAAGCATCTTGTTCTATTCAATAGCCCATTCACAAGTCAAAAACCCGAGCTTAGGGATTATGTCAAATAAAACACTATGGCTATCACAAAGTAAAGTGCAGAAGGCCCTGTTTGTTGTAAAACCCTTTGCGCCGGCAGACCGGTCGAGCGTTCGACCGGTCCCTCTCGCTGGCTTCATTCTTTTCACGCGGAGACAGGCTGGCACTAGGTGGGTGATACGTCTCCGTCGTATCTACTTTTTCAAACACTTTAGCCCTTGTTTTGGACTCTAACTTGCATGATTTGAATGGAACTAACCCGGACTGACGCTGTTTTCAGCAAAATTACCATGGTCTTATTTATGTGCCGAAACAAAAGTTCTCAGAATGACCTTAAACTTCACGGAACATCTTTTCGGAAAAAATAAAAAATCCCTACAAAAGATGAAGACCAGGGGGCCCACACGCTAGCCACGAGGGTGGGGGCGCGCCTGCCCCCCTAGGGCGTGTCCCCTACCTCGTGGGCCCCCTGGAGCTCCTTCGACCTCGACTCCAACTCTATATATTTGCTTTTGGGGAGAAAAAAATAAAGGAGAAGGATTCATCACATTTTACGATACGGAGCCGCCGCCAAGCCCTAAAACCTCTCGGGAGGGCTGATCTGGAGTCCGTTCGGGGCTCCGAAAGGAATCCGTCGCCATCATCATCATCAACCATCCTCCATCACCAATTTCATGATGCTCACCGTCGTGTGTGAGTAATTCCATCGTAGGCTTACTGGACGGTGATGGGTTGGATGAGATTTATCATGTAATCGAGTTAGTTTTGTTAGGGTTTGATACATAGTATCCACTATATTCTGAGATTGATGTTGCTATGACTTTGCTATGCTTAACGCTTGTCACTAGGGCCCGAGTGCCATGATTTCAGATCTGAACCTATTGTGTTTTCATCAATATATGAGAGTTCTTGATCCTATCTTGCAAGTCTATAGTCACCTATTATGTGTTATGATCCATTTACCTCGAAGTGAAAATAATCAGGATACTTGCCGGTGATGACCGTAGATTGAGGAGTTCATGTATTCACTATGTGTTAATGCTTTGGTCCGGTACTCTATTAAAAGGAGGCCTTAATATCCCTTAGTTTCCGTTAGGACCCCGCTGCCACGGGAGGGTAGGACAAAAGATGTCATGCAAGTTCTTTTCCATAAGCACGTATGACTATATTCTGAATACATGCCTACATTACATTGATGAATTGGAGCTAGTTCTGTGTCACCCTAGGTTATGACTGTTACATGATGAACCGCATCCAGCATAACTCTCCATCACTGATCCATTGCCTACGAGCTTTCCATATATTGTTCTTTGCTTATTTACTTTTCCGTTGCTATTACTCTCATCACTACAAAATATTAAAAACACTACTTTTGCTACTATTATCTTTTGCTACCGTTACCACTACTATCATATTACTTTGCTACTAAATACTTTGCTGCTGATATTAAGTTTCCAAGTGTGGTTGAATTGACAACTCAGCTGCTAATACTTGAGAATATTCTTTGGCTCCCCTTGTGTCGAATCAATAAATTTGGGTTGAATACTCTACCCTTGAAAACTGTTGCGATCCCCTATACTTGTGGGTTATCAAGACTAATTTCTGGAGCCGTTGCCGGGGAGCATAGCTCTATTCTTTGAGTCACTTGGGATTTATATCTGCTTATCATTATGAAGAACTTGAGAGATCCAAAACCAGGATCTATCCCTCAACTACGAGGGGAGGTAAGGAACTGCCTGTTGGGGAACGTAGCAATAATTCAAAATTTTCCTACGTGTCACCAATATCAATCTATGGAGTCATCTAGCAACGAGGGAGGAGTGGATCTACATACCCTTGTAGATCGTGCGTGGAAGCATTCAAGAGAACGGGGTTGATGGAGTCATACTCGTCGTGATCCAAATCACCGGTGATCCTAGCGCCGAACGGACGGCACCTCCGCGTTCAACACACGTACGGAGCAGCAACGTCTCCTCCTTCTTGATCCATCAAGGGGGGAGGAGAGGTTGATGGAGATCCAGCAGCACGACGGCGTGGTGGTGGAAGTAGCAGGATTCCAACAGGGCTTCGCCAAGCGCTGCGGGAGGAGGGAGATGTGTCATGGGAGGGAGAGGGAGGCGCCAGGGCTTAGGTGCGGCTGCCCTCCCTTCCCCCCACTATATATAGGGCCAAGGGAGAGGGGGGGGGGGGCGCAGCCTTGGCCCTTCCTCCAAGGAAGGGTGCGGCCAGGGAGGAGTCCATCCTCCCCAAGGCACCTAGGAGGTGCCTTCCCCCTTTAGGACTCTTCCTTTCCCTTATCTCTTGGCGCATGGGCCTCTTGGGGCTAGTGCCCTTGGCCCATATAGGCCAAGGCGCACACCCCTACAACCCATGTGGCCCCCCGGGGCAGGTGGACCCCTTTGGTGGACCCCCGGACCCCTTTCGGCACTCCCGGTACAATACCGATAATGCGCGAAACTTTTCCGGCGACCAAAACAAGACTTCCCATATATAAATCTTTACCTCCGGACCATTCCGGAACTCCTTGTGACGTCCAGGATCTCATCCGGGACTCCGAACAACTTTCGGGTTACCGCATACTAATATCTCTATAACCCTAGCGTCACCGAACCTTAAGTGTGTAGACCCTACGGGTTCGGGAGACACGTAGACATGACCGAGACGACTCTCCGGCCAATAACCAACAGCGGGATCTGGATACCCATGTTGGCTCCCACATGTTCCACGATGATCTCATCGGATGAACCACGATGTCAAGGACTTAATCAATCCCGTATACAATTCCCTTTGTCTAGCGGTACGATACTTGCCCGAGACTCGATCGTGGGTATCCCGATACCTTGTTCAATCTCGTTACCGGCAAGTCTCTTTTACTCATTCTGTAACACATCATCCCGTGATCAACTCCTTGATCACATTGTGCACATTATGATGATGTCCTACCGAGTGGGCCCAGAGATACCTCTCCATTTACACGGAGTGACAAATCCCAGTCTCGATTCGTGCCAACCCAACAGACACTTTCGAAGATACCTGTAGTGTACCTTTATAGCCACCCAGTTACGTTGTGACGTTTGGCATACCCAAAGCACTCCTACGGTATCCGAGTTGCACAATCTCATGGTCTAAGGAAATGATACTTGACATTAGAAAAGCTTTAGCATACGAACTACATGATCTTTGTGCTAGGCTTAGGATTGGGTCTTGTCCATCACATCATTCTTCTAATGATGTGATCCTGTTATTAATGACATTCAATGTCCACGGTCAGGAAACCGTAACCATCTATTGATCAACGAGCTAGTCAACTAGAGGCTTACTAGGGACATGGTGTTGTCTATTTATCCACACATGTATCTGAGTTTCCTATCAATACAATTCTAGCATGGACAATAAACGATTATCATGAACAAGGAAATATAATAATAACCAATTTATTATTGCCTCCAGGGCATATTTCCAACAGTCTCCCACTTGCACTAGAGTCAATAATCCAGTTCACATCGCTATGTGATTAACACTCAAGGTCACATCCCCATGTGACTAACACCATTGAGTTTACTAGAGTCAATAATCTAGTTCACATTACCATGTGATTAACACTCGATGAGTTCTGGGTTTGATCATGTTATGCTTGTGAGAGATGTTATAGTCAACGGGTCTGAATCTTTCAGATCCATATGTACTTCGCAAATCTCTATGTCATCTCCCAGATGCAGCTACCACGTTCTATTTGGAGCTATTCCAAATAACTGTTCTACTATACGAATCCAGTTTACTACTCAGAATAATCTGGATTAGTGTCAAAGTTTGCATCGGCGTAACCCTTTACGACGAACTCTTTTATAACCTCCATAATCGAGAAAATTCCTTAGTCCACTAGTTACTAAGGATAACTTTGACCGCTGTCCTGTGATCCATTCTTGGATCACTCTTGTACCCCTTGACTGACTCATGGCAAGGCATACTTCAGGTGCGGTACATAGCATAGCATACTGTAGAGCCTACGTCTTAAGCATAGGGGACGACCTTCGTCCTTT
The DNA here is from genome assembly GCF_018294505.1 of Triticum aestivum. NCBI lineage: Eukaryota > Viridiplantae > Streptophyta > Magnoliopsida > Poales > Poaceae > Triticum > Triticum aestivum. The sequence goes on along the minus strand of NC_057803.1, from coordinate 591,984,224 downwards.
CTCTCTATTCTGCTGTGGTCGAGCTTTAAGTCTTAACTTCATACCTTACAACTCAGGCAAGAACTCCTTCTTTGACTGATCCATCTTGAACACCTTCAAGATCATGTCAAGGTATGTGCTCATTTGAAAGTACCATTAAGCGTTTTTGATCTATCCTTATAGATCTTGATGCTTAATGTTCAAGTAGCTTAATCCAGGTTTTCCATTGAAAAACACCTTTCAAATGACCCTATATGCTTTCCAGAAATTCTACGTCATTTCTGATCAACAATATGTCAACAACATATATTCATCAAAAGTTCTATAGTGCTCCCACTCACTTCTTTGGAAATACAAGTTTCTCATAAACTTTGTATAAACCCAAAATCTTTGATCATCATCAAAGCATACATTCCAACTCTGAGATGCTTACTCCAGTCCCTAGAAGGATTGCTGGAGCTTTGCATACTTATTAGCATCTTTCAGGATTGACAAAACCTTCCGGTTTGTATCACATACAACCTTTCCTAAAAAAACGTCGAGGAAACAATGTTTTGACATCCTATCTGCAAGATTTCATAAATAATGCAGTAATCGCTAATATAATTCCAACAGACTCTTAGCATCGCTACGAGTGAGAAAGTCTCATCGTAGTCAACTCCTTGAACTTGTCGGAAAACATCTTAACGACAAGTCGAGCTTTCTTAATGGTGACATTTACCATCATTGTCCGTCTTCCTTTTAAAATCCATCTGTACTCAACAGCCTCACGACCATCGAGCTGTTCTGTCAAAGTCTACACTTTGTTTCCATACATGGATCCTCTCTCGAATTTTATATGGCCTCGAGCCATTTTGGAATCTAGGCCCACCATCGCTTCTCCATAGTTCGTAGGTTCATTGTTGTCTAGCAACATGACTTCCAAGACAGGATTACGTACCACTCTGAAGTAGTACGCATCCTTGTCATCCCACGAGGTTTGGGAGTGACTTGATCTGAAGTTTCATGATCACTATCATAAGCTTCCACTTCAATTGGTGTAGGTGCCACAGGAACAACTTCCTGTGCCCTGCCACACACTAGTTGAAGAGACGGTTCAATAACCTCATCAAGTCTCCACCATCCTCCCACTCAATTCTTTCGAGAGAAACTTTTCCTCGAGAAAGGACCCGATTCTAGAAACAATCCCTTATTGCTTTTGAATCTGAGACAGGAGGTATACCCAACTGTTTTGGGTGTCCTATGAAGATGCATTTATTCGCTTTGGGTTCGAGCTTATCAGCCTGAAACTTTTTCACATAAGTGTCGCAGCCCCAAGACTTTTAAGAAATGACAGCTTAGGTTTCTCTAAACCATAGTTCATACGGTGTCATCTCATTGGAATTACGTGATGCCCTATTTAAAGTGAATGTGGTTGTCTCTAATGCCTAACCCATAAACTATCGTGGTAATTCGATAAGAGACATCATGGTATGCATCATATCCAATAGGATGCCGTTATGATGTACGGACACACCATCACACCATGGTGTTCCTGGCTGTATTAGTTGTGAAACAATTTCCACAATGTCTTAATTCTATGCCAAACTCGTAATTCAGATATTCATCTCTATGATCATATCATAGATATTCCTGTCACGATGATCTTTCAACTTCACCCTGAAACTACTTGAACCTTTCAATAATTCAGACTCGTGATTCATCAATTAAATATACTCAACATCTACTCAAATCATCTGTGAAGTAAGAACATAACGATATCCACTACACGCCTCAGCACTCATTGGACTGCACACATCAAAATGTATTACTTCCAACAAGTTGCTTTCTAGTTCCATTTTACTGAAAACGAGGCTTTCAGTCATCTTGCCCGTGTGGTATGATTTGTATGTCTCAAGTGATTCAAAATCAAGTGAGTCCAAACGATCCATCTGTATAGAGTTTCTTCATGCATATCTACCAACAAACATGGTTCGCATGTCTCAATCCTTTCAAAAATGAGTGAGTCCAAAGATCCATCAAACATGGAGCTTCTTCATGTGTTTTATACCGATATGACTTAAGTGGCAGTGCCACAAGTAGGTGGTACTATCATTACTATCTTATATCTTTTGGCATGAACATGTGTATCACTACGATCGAGATTCAATAAACCATTCATTTTAGGTGTAAGACCATTGAATGTATTATTCAAATAAATAGAGTAACCATTATTCTCCTTAAATGAATAACCGTATTGCGATAGACGTAATCCAATCATGTCTATGCTCAACGCAAACACCAAATAACAATTATTTAGGTTTTAATACCAATCTTGATGGTAGAGGGAGCGTACGATATTTGATCAACCTTGGAAATACTTCCAACACATATCTTCATCTCACCTTTTAGCTAGTCTCTGTTTATTCCGTAGCTTTTATTTTGAGTTACTAACACTTAGCAACCGAACCGGTATCTAATACCCTGGTGCTACTAGGAGTACTAGTAAAGTACACATCAACACAATGTATATCCAATATACTTCTATCGACCTTGCCAGCCTTCTCATCTACCAAGTATCTAGGGTAATTCTGCTCCAGTGGATGTTCCCCTTATTACAGAAGCACTTAGTCTCGGGTTTGGGTTCAACCTTGGGTTTCTTCACTAGAGCAGCAGCTGAATTGCCGTTTCATGAAGTATCCCTTCGTGCCCTTGCCCTTCTTGAAACTAGTGGTTTCAACAACCATCAACAATTGATGCTCCTTGATTTCTACTTTTGTGATGTCAAACATCGCGAATATCTCAAGGATCATCATATATGTCCCTGATATATTATAGTTCATCACGAAGCTCTAGCAGCTTGGTGGTAATGACTTCGGAGAAACATCACTTTCTCATCTGAAAGATCAACTCCCACTCGATTCAAATGATTGTTGTACTCAGACAATCTGAGCACAAGCTCAACAATTGAGCTTTTCTCCCTTAGTTTGTATGCTAAGAAAATTGTCGGAGGTCTTATACCTCTTGACGTGGGCACGAGCCTGAAATCCCAATTTCAGCCCTCGAAACATCTCATATGTTTCGCGACGTTTTAAAACGTCTTCGGTGCCTCAACTCTAAACCGTTTAACTGAACTATCACGTAGTTATCAAAATGTGTATGTCAGATGTTCGCAACATCCACAGACGACGTTCGAGGTTCAGCACACTGAGCGGTGCATTAAGGACATAAGCCTTCTATGAAGCAATGAGGACAATCCTTAGTTTACGGACCTAGTCCGCATAATTGCTACTATCAACTTTCAACTAAATTTTCTCTAGGAACATATCTAAACAGTAGAACTGAAGCGCGAGCTACGACATAATTTGCGAAATCCTTTTGACTATGTTCAGGATAATTAAGTTCATGAACTCCCACTCAGATAGACATCCCTCTAGTCATTTAAGTGATTACATGATCCGAGTCAACTAGGTTGTGTCCGATCATCACGTGAGACGGACTAGTCAACATCGGTGAACATCTTCATGTTGATCGTATCTGCCATACGACTCATGCTCGACCTTTTGGTCTCTTGTGTTCCGAGGCCATGTCTGTACATGCTAGGCTCGTCAAGTCAACCTAAGTGTTTTGCATGTGTTCCAAGGCCATGTCTGTACATGCTAGGCTCGTCAACACCCGTTGTATTCGAACGTAAGAATCTATCACACCCGATCATCACGTGGTGCTTCGAAACGACGAACTTTCGCAACGGTGCACAGTTAGGGGGAACACTTTCTTGAAATTTTAATGAGGGATCATCTTATTTACTACCGTCGCTCTAAGAAAATAAGATGTATAAACATGATAAACATCACATGCAATCAAATAGTGACATGATATGGCCAATATCATATTGCTCCTTTTGATCTCCATCTTCGGGGCTCCATGATCATCATCGTCACGGGCATGACACCATGATCTCGATCATCGTATCTTCATGAAGTTGTCTCGCCAACTATTACTTCTACTTCTATGGCTACCGGTTAGCAATAAAGTAAAGTAATTACATGACGTTTATGTTGACATGCAGGTCATAAATAAATTAAGACAACTCCTATGGCTCCTGCCGGTTGTCATACTCATCGACACGCAAGTCGTGATTCCTATTACAAGAACATGATGAATCTCATACATCACATATCATTCATCACATTCTTCTTGGCCATATCACATCACATAGCATACCCTGCAAAAACAAGTTAGACGTCCTCTAATTGTTGTTTGCATGTTTTACGTGGCTGCTATGGGTTTCTAGCAAGAACGTTTCTTACCTACGCAAAGACCACAACGTGATATGCCAATTCCTATTTACCCTTCATAAGGACCCTTTTCATCGAATCCGATCCGACTAAAGTGGGAGAGACAGACACCCGCTAGCCACCTTATGCACCTAGTGCATGTCAGTCGGTGGAACCAGTCTCACGTAAGAGTACGTGTAAGGTCGGTCCGGGCCGCTTCATCCCACAATGCCTCCGAATCAAGATTGGACTAGTAATGGTAAGCATATTGAACAATATCAACGGCCACAACTACTTTGTGTTCTACTCGTGCATAGAAACTACGCATAGACCTAGCTCATGATGCCACTGTTGGCGAACATAGCAATAATTCAAAATTTTCCTACGTGTCACCAAGATCAATCTATGGAGTCATCTAGCAACGAGGGAGGAGTGGATCTACATACCCTTGTAGATCGCGCGCGGAAGCGTTCAAGAGAACGGGGTTGATGGAGTCATACTCGTCGTGATCCAAATCACCGATGATCCTAGCGCCGAACGGACGGCACCTCCGCGTTCAACACACGTACGGAGCAGCGACGTCTCCTCCTTCTTGATCCAGCAAGGGGGGAGGAGAGGTTGATGGAGATCCAGCAGCACGACGGCGTGGTGGTGGAAGTAGCGGGATTCCAACAGGGCTTCGCCAAGCGCTGCGGGAGGAGGGAGATGTGTCATGGGAGGGAGAGGGAGGCGCCAGGGCTTAGGTGCGGCTGCCCTCCCTTCCCCCCACTATATATAGGGCCAAGGGAGAGGGGGGGGGTGCAGCCTTGGCCCTTCCTCCAAGGAAGGGTGCGGCCAGGGAGGAGTCCATCCTCCCCAAGGCACCTAGGAGGTGCCTTCCCCCTTTAGGACTCTTCCTTTCCCTTATCTCTTGGCGCATGGGCCTCTTGGGGCTGGTGCCCTTGGCCCATATAGGCCAAGGGCACACCCCTACAACCCATGTGCCCCCCGGGGCAGGTGGACCCCTTTGGTGGACCCCCGGACACCTTTCGGCACTCCCGGTACAATACCGATAATGCGAGAAACTTTTCCGGCGACCAAAACAAGACTTCCCATATATAAATCTTTACCTCCGGACCATTCCGGAACTCCTCGTGACGTCCGGGATCTCATACGGGACTCCGAACAACTTTCGGGTTACCGCATACTAATATCTCTATAACCCTAGCATCACCGAACCTTAAGTGTGTAGACCCTACGGGTTCGGGAGACACGTAGACATGACCGAGACGACTCTCCGGCCAATAACCAACAGCGGGATCTGGATACCCATGTTGGCTCCCACATGTTCCACGATGATCTCATCGGATGAACCACGATGTCAAGGACTTAATCAATCCCGTATACAATTCCCTTTGTCTAGCGGTACGATACTTGCCCGAGATTCGATCGTCGGTATCCCGATACCTTGTTCAATCTCGTTACCGGCAAGTCTCTTTTACTCGTTCCATAACACATCATCCCGTGATCAACTCCTTGATCACATTGTGCACATTATGATGATGTCCTACCGAGTGGGCCCATAGATACCTCTCCATTTACACGGAGTGACAAATCCCAGTCTCGATTCGTGCCAACCCAACAGACACTTTCGGAGATACCTGTAGTGTACCTTTATAGCCACCCAGTTACGTTGTGACATTTGGCATACCCAAAGCACTCCTACGGTATCCGGGAGTTGCACAATCTCATGGTCTAAGGAAATGATACTTGACATTAGAAAAGCTTTAGCATACGAACTACATGATCTTTGTGCTAGGCTTAGGATTGGGTCTTGTCCATCACATCATTCTTCTAATGATGTGATCCCGTTATCAATGACATTCAATGTCCATGGTCAGGAAACCGTAACCATCTATTGATCAACGAGCTAGTCAACTAGAGGCTTACTAGGGACATGGTGTTGTCTATTTATCCACACATGTATCTGAGTTTCCTATCAATACAATTCTAGCATGGACAATAAACGATTATCATGAACAAGGATATATAATAATAACCAATTTCTTATTGCCTCTAGGGCATATTTCCAACACTGCCATCTAGCTCTGCACTTGATTCACCTTCTGTTTTGAGTAAGCTTGCGACACCTAAACCTGCTTCTGCTATTCGTTCTGATATGTCGCATGTTATTGATGATGCCACTTCTGCTATGCATGATACTTATGATGAAACTACTTCTATGCTTGATACTACTGTGCCACTTGGTGAATTTCTTGATGAACAACTTGCTAGGGTTAGAGAGAATGAAATTATTGAAACTGATTATATTGAAGATAGTGATGATGAAGACTCTCCCTCTAATACTTACGAATTGCCTGTTGTTCCTGAGGGTTATGTTCTGGATGAAGAATCTGCTAGAGCTATTCTTGCTTGTAATGATAGAAGTGATCTTAAGAAATTATTAGCTAAATGGAAGCAACAATCCCTTAATGCTAGAATGAAACCCGACCCTGCTTTTGCTACTTCACCTATCTGTGTTACCGATAAGGAGTATGAATTCTCGGTTGATCCTGATATAATTACTTTGGTTGAATCTGATCCTTTTCATGGCTATGAATCTGAAACTGTTGTGGCACACCTTACTAAATTAAATGATATTGCCACCCTATTCACTAAAGATGAGAGAACTCGCTACTTTTATATCCTTAAAATATTTCCGTTCTCATTAAAGGGTGATGCTAAGATATGGTTTAATTCTCTTGATCCTGGTTGTGTGCGTAGTCCCCAGGATATGATTTATTACTTCTCTACTAAATATTTCCCTGCTCATAAGAAACAAGCTGCTTTAAGGGATATATATATATATAATTTTGTGCAAATTGAAGAAGAGAGTCTCCCACAAGCTTGGGGGAGGCTTCTCCAATTACTTAATGCTTTGCCTGATCATCCTCTTAAGAAAAATGAAATACTTGATTTCTTTTATAATGGACTAACCGATGCTTCCAGATATTACCTGGATAGTTGTGCTGGTTCTGTTTTCAGGGAAAGAACACCAGATGAAGCTGAAATTCTATTGAATAATATGTTGACAAATGAAAATAATTGGACACCTCCTAAGCCTATTCCTAAACCAACTCCGAAGAAGAGAGGTGTTCTATTTCTCAGTCCTGAAGATATGCAAGAGGCAAAGAAATCTATGAAAGAAAAAGGTATTAAAGCTGAAGATGTTAAGAATTTACCTCCTATTGAAGAAATACACGGTCTTAATTTACCGCATGTTGAAGAAACATATGATCTTAATCCTTCACCTATTGAAGAAACACATGGTCTTGATAACCCGACACAGGTAGTAAAGGTAAATTCTCTCTATAGATATGATAAAGCTGAAATCCCATTACTAAGTTTGCTAGCCCATGCTTAGATGAGTTTGATAAACTTATGGTTAAGCAAGAAGATTTTAATGCTTATTTTGGTAGACAATCGAAATACAATTCAAATATGCTTGAACACTTGGGTGATTATATGGCTAATGTTAAAGGTGAACTTAAACTTATTAGTAAACATGCTTCTATGGTTACCACTCAAGTAGAACAAGTACTTAAAGCTCAAAATGATTTTCTCAATGAATTGAATAGTAAGAATAATGATTATGCTGTTAGAGTGGCTACTAAAACTGGTAGAATGACTCATGAACCTTTGTATCCTAAAGGCCACCCTAAGAGAATTGAGCAAGATTCTCAGAGAAATAATATAGATGCACCTAGTCCTTCTAAAAGGAAGAAAAAGAAAAATGATAGGACTTTGCATGCTTCTAGTGAACCTATTACTGAAACACCTGAGAATCCAAATGATATTTCTATTTCTGATACTGAAACACAATCTGGTAATGAACCTGAAACTAGTGATAATGTTAATAAAAATGTTCATGATGATACCCAACCTAGTAATGATAATGATGTAGAAATTGAACCTGTTGTTGATCTTGATAACCCACAATCAAAGAATCAACGTTATGATAAGAAAGACTTTGTTGCTAGGAAATACGGAAAGGAAAGAGAGTCTTGGGTTCAGAAACCCATGCCTTTTCCTCCCAAACCATCCAAGAAAAAGGATGATGAGGATTTTGAGCGCTTTGCTTAAATGATTAGACCTATCTTTTTGCGTATGTGGTTAACTGATATGCTCAAAATGAATCCTTATGCTAACTACATGAAAGAAATTGTCACTAATAAAAGAAAGATACTAGAAGCTAAAATCTCCACCATGCTTGCTAATTATACTTTTAGGGGTGGAATACCAAAGAAACTTGGAGATCCAGGAGTACCCACTATATCATGCTCCATTAAAAGAAACTATGTTAAACTGCTTTATGTGATCTTGGAGCTAGTGTTAGTGTTATGCCTCTCTCTTTATACCATAGACTTGATTTGAATAAGTTGACACCTACTGAAATATCTTTGCAAATGGCTGATAAATCAACTGCTATACCTGTCGGTATTTGTGAGGATGTGCCTGTTGTGGTTGCAAACGTTACTATTTTAACGCACTTTGTTATTCTTGATATTCCCGAGGACGATAGTATGTCTATTATTCTTGGAAGACCCTTTTTGAATACTGCAGGGGCTGTTATTGATTGCACCAAAGGCAATGTCACTTTTCATGTTAATGGTAATGAGCATATGGTAAACTTTCCGAGGAAATAACCTCAAGTCCACAGTATCAATTCTATTGGAAAAATTCCATCGATTATTTTTGGAGGTTTTGAATTTCCTCTTCCTACTGTTAAGAAGAAATATGATATTCTTATTGTTGGGGATGTGCATATCCCCGTTGAGGTAACATAGTGTTATTCGAATTTTCTCCGGTTCCATGTTATTCGGAATGAGTTCGTTAACAAGACTTGATCAACCTTGTTAGTGGATTCCTTTTGATGAGCATGAGATGGATGAAACTAGAAGGCAGAACCTTCTATACCCCACTTTTACTTTCTGTTATTTATATTAAATAAAATAAAAATAGTATTTTCTGTCTGTTATCTGAATTATCCATGCAATATAAAAATACCGTGAAAATAAAAGTTCTCCAAATGCCCTGAAATTTAAATATGATTTTTTCTGGAATATTTGAGAATATTTGGCATTGAGAACACAGCAGGAGGAGCTGGCACCTGGCCACGAGGGTCAGGGGCGTGCCCTACCCCCCAGGGCGCGCCCCCTGCCTCGTGGGCCCATGGTGGCCCTCCTCCACTTATTCCTGCACCCACACACTCCTTCTTCCTCCCACAAACAGGATTATCTAGTTCAAACCCGAGTCCAAGCTTATTTTTACTGCCATTTTCGATCTCCTTGCTCAAAGCACCTCTCACAAAACTTCTTGGGGGGCTTGTTCCTTGGAATGTGACTCCTCCATTGGTCCAATTAGTTTTGTTCTAGTGCTTTATTCATTGCAAATTTGTGCTGCCTAGGTGACCATGTTCTTGAGCTTGCATGTCAAATTTATATGGTTCCAAGTAGTTTTGATGCATGATATAGGCTCTAGGCACTTGTATGAGTAGTTGCTATCAATTTTGTTGAGTTTGGTTCACTTTTATTTTGAAGTTACTAAATATTTCAGAATTTTTCAGAGAATAATGAAGAGATTTTTGAGGGGCTCATCGAGCCGAAGCTCGAAGGAAAAGCAAAATGAAGAAGCAATGAAGCCCAAATATAATTTGCCTCGCACCGCGGAGGTTAGGCCGTGTGAAAGGCCCTCCGATGAATTCTTGAGAGCAACCGGGATTTATGAGGATTTTTATGAATTGGCTAAGAATGCAGGCCTCACCGACTTCCTCCGCGACCAACGCGAACAATATCTCTTACTCACCAATAATTTTGCGCAAAACTTCTACTATTATCCTAGGGAATCACCTCCTTCAGTAGAGTTTTATTTATATGATGTGGTTAAGAAGATGTCACTTTATGATTTTTGTCTGGTTTGTTTGATCCCTTTCGAGGGCAAAATAGAGGAAATGTGACGATGTGGATGGGTTTATTGGTACCATCACTGTAGGGGAAACGAGGAAGGTTTCTGATGCACGAATCGCTAACATACATTTTCCTGTTTTACGCTACTTTGCAATATTTGCTAGTCATCGCTTAATTAGTCGCGGAAATTGTGGAAACCTTAGTGTTCCTGATATTATTATTTTGTTCCACAGTTTATTTCGTGATAACTCGGTGAGTATGGGCGGTATTATTGCTAAATGGTTAAGTCTGAACCATACAAAAGGACTCATCTTTGGTGGTATCTGTGCTTCACGCCTTGCTGCATATTATAACATACCTATTAGGCACTATGAAAAAGAAGAAAATTGTTGCCTACTGTTTATTTAGATTATAAGAGTATGGTAGCACATGATTTCATTATAAAGAATATGGAAGGGGGGCTTAAATACAAATTGTTCTTTGATAAACATCATCCGGAGACTATTACCTTGCCTGCTCCTTCCTTGTTTGATTTATCTGCAGGCCAGTACCTCGTCTTGCTGGAGGATATTCACGCCTATCGAAACCCTGCATCGGCCGCAGAGCCAGAGTTGGAACGACAAATTGATCCTCCACGACAGTCTAATTATCTCTGGGATCCGGAGATGATTGCCAACCAGTGGCAATCAGAATCTTCTTCTTCGCAGTACGACCCCAACTATTATTATGGATATCCGCCAGGCCAGCCGTGGCCATAGACCAACTTAGGCCAAAAGCCTATGTTTGGGGGAGTACATATTTCCCATCGACATTACATTTATGTTCACACACTCATTGCTAGATGTAGGTGCTCATACTTTTTCATTGTATCATCCATGCTAGTTTATTCCCTTTTTATGCTTTCTTCTTGTGTGTTTAATAAACCTTAAGAAAAACCAAAAAAATTAGTTGTAGCTTTTAATTAGTTTACTTTCCATGCTTGTAGTAGTAATTAAAAAGAAAACCCAAAAAGATTTCATGTTCTTCTTTTGCTTGTTGGGAGCTTTCCTATGTAAATAGTTTTATTTCTTTTCTTTTCTTTGGGGGTCGATAGGAGAAGACCATAATTAAATTGTTGAAGTGGCTCTTATATGTGCTACCTCTTGAGCACTGCGTTGGGTTTTCCCGGAACAGGAAAGGATGATGCAGCAAAGTAGCGTAAGTATTTCCCTCAGTTTTGAGAACCAAGGTATCAATCCAGTAGGAGGCTACGCGCGAGTCCCTCGTACCTGCACAAAACAAATAAATCCTTGCAATGAACGTAATAAGGGGTTGTCAATCCCTACACGGCCACTTACGAGAGTGAGATCTGATAGATATGATAAGATAATATTTTTGGTATTTTTATGATAAAGATGCAAAGTAAAATAAAAGAAAAGTAAAAAGCAAAGGAAATAACTAAGTATTGGAGGATTAATACGATGAAGATAGACCCGGGGGCCATAGGTTTCACTAGTGGCTTCTCTCAAGAGCATAAGTATTCTACTGTGGGTGAATGAATTATTGTTGAGCAATTGACAGAATTGAGCATAGTTATGAGAATATCTAGGCATGATCATGTATATAGGGATCACGTCCGAGACAAGTAGACCGACTCCTGCCTGCATCTACGACTATTACTCCACTCATCGACCGCTATCTAGCATGCATCTAGAGTATTAAGTTTATGAAAATAGAGTAATGTCTTAAGCAAGATGACATGATGTAGAGGGATAAACTCATGCAATATGATGAAAACCCCATCTTGTTATCCTCGATGGAAACAATACAATACGTGCCTTGCTGCCCCTACTGTCACTGGGAAAGGACACCGCAAGATTGAACCCAAAGCTAAGCACTTCTCCCATTGCAAGAAGGATCAATCTAGTAGGCCAAACCAAACTGATAATTCGAAGAGACTTGCAAAGATAACCAATCATACATAAAAGAATTCAGAGAAGATTCAAATATTGTTCATAAATAGACTTGATCATAAACCTACAATTCATCGGTCTCAACAAACACACCGCAAAAAGAAGATTACATCGAATAGTTCTCCACAAGAGAGGGGGAGAACATTGTATTGAGATCCAAAAAGAGAGAAGTAGCCATCTAGCTAATAACTATGGACCCATAGGTCTGAGGTAAACTACTAACACTTCATCGGAGGGGCTACGGTGATGATGTAGAAGCCCTTCGTGATGGATACCCCCTCTGGCGGAGCTCCGAAATAGGCCCCAAGATGGGATCTCGTGGATACAAAAAGTTGTGGCGGTGGAATTAGGGTTTTGGCTCCGTATCTGATTGTTTGGGGGTACATAGGTATATATAGGAGGAAGGAGTGCGTCGGTGGAGCAACAGGGGGCCCACGAGGGTGGAGGGCGCGCCTGGGGGGGTAGGCGCGCCCCCTACCTCGTGGCCTCCTCCTTTGTGTCTTGACGTAGGGTCCAAGTCTCCTAGATCATGTTCGATGAGAAAATCATGTTCCCGAAGGTTTCATTCCATTTGGACTCCGTTTGATATTCCTTTTCTTCGAAACCCTAAAATAGGCAAAAAACAACAATTCTGGGTTGGGCCTCCGGTTAATAGGTTAGTCCCAAAAATAAGATAAAAGTGGATAATAAAGCCCAATAATGTCCAAAATAGTAGATAATATAGCATGGAGCAATCAAAAATTATAGATACGTTGGAGACATATCAAGCATCCCCAAGCTTAATTCCTGCTCTTCCTCGAGTGGGTAAATGATAAAAACAGAATTTTTGATGCGGAGTGCTACTTGGCATAATTTTAATGTAATTCTTCTTAATTGTGGTATGAATATTCAGATCCGAAAGATTCAAGATAAAAGTTCATATTGACATAAAAATAATAATACTTCAAGCATACTAACTAAGCAATTATGTCCTCTCAAAATAACATGGCCAAAGAAAGTTCATCCCTACAAAATCATATAGTTAGTCATGCTCCAGTTTCATCACACAAGAATGCTCTCATCATGCACAACCCCGATGACAAGCCAAGCAATTGTTTCATACTTTAGTAATCTCAAACCTATAAACTTTCACGCAATATATGAGCGCGAGCCATGGATATAGAACTATGGGTGGAATAGAATACGATGATGGGGGTTATGTGGAGAAGACAAAAAAAGGAGAAAGTCTCACATCAACGAGGCTAATCAATGGGCTATGAAGATGCCCATCGATTGATGTTAATGCAAGGAGTAGGGATTGCCATGCAACGGATGCACTAGAGCTATAAATGTATGAAAGCTCAACAAAAGAAACTAAGTGGGTGTGCATCCAACTTGCTTGCTCACGAAGACCTAGGGCACTTGAGGAGACCCACTGTTGGAATATACAAGCCAAGTTCTATAATGGAAAATTCCCACTAGTATATGAAAGTGACAAAACAAAAGACTCTCTATCATGAAGATTATGGTGCTACTTTGAAGCACAAGTGTGGAAAAAGGATAGTAGCATTGTCCCTTCTTTATTTTTTTTATTTTTTATTTGGCCTTTCTTTTTTTATTTGGCCTTTCTCTTTTTTTATTTGGGACAATGCTCTATTAATGATGATCATCACACTTCTATTTATTTACAACTCAATGATTACAACTCGATACTTAGAACAAGATATGACTCTATATGAATGCCTCCGGCGGTGTACCAGGTTATGCAATGAACCAAGAGTGACATGTATGAACGAATTATGAACGGTGGCTTTGCCACAGATACTATGTCAACTACATGATCATGCTAAGCAATATGACAATGATGAATGTGTCATGATGAACGGAATGGTGGAAAGTTGCATGGCAATATATCTCAGAATGGCTATGGCAATGCCATAATAGGTAGGTATGGTGGCTGTTTTGAGGAAGATATAAGGAGGTTTATGTGTGAAAGAGCGTATCATATCACGGGGTTTGGATGCACCGGCGAAGTTTGCACCAACTCTCAATGTGAGAAGGGCAATGCACGGTACCGAAGAGGCTAGCAATGATGGAAGGGTGAGAGTGCTTATAATCCATGGACTCAACATTAGTCATAAAGAACTCACATACTTATTGCAAAAATCTACAAGTCATCAAAAACCAAAGCACTACGGGCATGCTCCTAGGGGGATAGATTGGTAGGAAAAGACCATTGCTCGTCCCCGACCGCCACTCATAAGGAAGACAATCAAATAATACCTCATGTTTCAAATTTGTTACATAACGTTTGCCATATGTGCATGCTACGGGACTTGCAAACTTCAACACAAGCATTTCTCAAATTCACAACTACTCAACTAGCACGACTTTGATATTATTACCTCCATATCTCAAAACAATCATCAAGCATCAAACTTCTCTTAGTATTCAAAACACTCATAAGAAAAAATTTATTAATCTTGAACACCTAGCATATTAGGATTATTTAAGCAAATTACCATGTTATTTAAGACTCTCAAAATAATCTAAGTGAAGCATGTGATATCAATAGTTTCTATAAAACAAATCCACCACCGTGCTCTAAAAGATATAAGTGAAGTACTATAGCAAAACTATATAACTCAAATGATATAAGTGAAGCACATAGAGTATTCTAACAAATTCCAAATCATGTATGGCTCTCTCAAAAGGTGTGTACAGCAAGGATGATTGTGATAAACTAAAAAGCAAAGACTCAAATCATACAAGACGCTCCAAGCAAAACACATATCATGTGGTGAATAAAAATATAGCTCCAAGTAAAGTTACCGATAGAAGTAGACGAAAAGAGGGGATGCCTTCCGGGGCATCCCCAAGCTTTGGCTTTTAGGTGTCCTTAGATTATCTTGGAGGTGCCATGGGCATCCCCAAGCTTAGGCTCTTGCCACTCCTTGCTCCATAATCCATCAAATCTCTACCCAAAACTTCAAAACTTCACAACACAAAACTTAAAGTAGAAAATCTCGTGAGCTCCGTTAGCGAAAGAAAACAAAAGACCACTTCAAGGTAATGTAATGAACTCATTATTTATTTATATTGGTGTTAAACCTACTGTATTTCAACTTCTCTATGGTTCATAAACTATTTTACTAGCCATAGATTCATCAAAATAAGCAAACAACACACGAAAAACAGAATCTGTCAAAAACAGAACAGTCTGTAGTAATCTGTAGCTAGCGCAAATCTGGAACCCCAAAAATTCTAAAATAAATTTCTGGACGTGAGGAATTTATCTATTAATCATCTGCAAAAATAATTAACTAAATAACACTTTCCAAATAAAAATGGCGGCAGTTCTCGTGAGCACTAAAGTTTCTGTTTTTACAGCAAGATATCAAGACTTTCCCCAAGTCTTCCCAACGGTTCTACTTAGCACAAACACTAATTAAACACAAAAAACACAACCTAAACAGAGGCTAGATAAATTATTTATTACTAAACAGGAGCAAAAAGCAAGGAATAAAAATAAAATTGGGTTGCCTCCCAACAAGCGCTATCGTTTAACGCCCCTAGCTAAGCATAAAAAGCAAGGATAGATCTAGGTATTGCCATCTTTAGTATTAGGAAAGAAAAGAGCAAACTTGCTATCTATAGAATTGATCCTTCTATTTTGATAAAGCACATGGCTATTAATGGTAGAGGAAAGATTAAGTACGTTACGGAAATTTGTATCTAGGCTAGCCTTTATCTCTTTAATAGATTCATTTTGGTAAGAGAGCAAAAGAGATGTAGATTCAACTTTCTCATTCATGGGGTGCCCAAATATGGTTTTCATTTTTTCATAAGTGTCTACAACATCGCCTTCAAGAAAACCTTCTTCAAATGTAGAATCTAAGACATGCTTAAAAGAAGAAGGAAGGGCAATATAAAAGCTTTTTAAGTAAACTTCAATTTGGTATTGAGGCACGTAGCTAGCCCTGATCCTTAATAGTCTATACCAAGCATCTTTCAAAGATTCATCAAGTAAATAACGAAAAATTCCAGAATCATCTTCATCAAAATTATTAAGATTCTCATTGATAACTTTGGTAGGTTTTTCCATAGTATCCATATTTATGAGCTTATCGAGAATAGAATGGTTGTCCAAAGTACTAAAACTCTGGAGAGAACTCCCATCCCTTTTTGATTCAGACATGGCGGAAGAAAGGCGAGCGAGAAGAGAGGGCAAATAAAACGGCAAGGGTGAAGTGGGGGAGAGGAAAACGAGAGGCAAATGGCAAATAATGTAATGCGGGAGATAAGTATTGTGATGGGTACTTGGTATACTGAATTTTGCGTAGACTCCCCGGCAATGGTGCTAGAAATCCTTCTTGCTGTTGGAAATATGCCCTAGAGGCAATAATAAATTGATTATTATTATATTTCCTTGTTCATGATAATCGTTTATTATCCATGCTAGAATTGTATTGATAGGAAACTCAGATACATGTGTGGATACATAGACAACACCATGTCCCTAGTAAGCCTCTAGTTGACTAGCTCGTTGATCAATAGATGGTTACAGTTTCCTGACCATGGACATTGGATGTCGTTGATAACGGGATCACATCATTAGGAGAATGATGTGATGGACAAGACCCAATCCTAAGCATAGCACTAGATCGTGTAGTTCGTATGCTAAAGCTTTTCTAATGTCAAGTATCATTTCCTTAGACCATGAGATTGTGCAACTCCCGGATACCGTAGGAGTGCTTTGGGTGTGCCAAACGTCACAACGTAACTGGGTGGCTATAAAGGTACACTACGGGTATCTCCGAAAGTGTCTGTTGGGTTGGCATGAATCGAGACTGGGATTTGTCACTCCGTGTGACGGAGAGGTATCTCTGGGCCCACTCGGTAGGACATCATCATACTGTGCACAATGTGACCAAGGAGTTGATCACGGGATGATGTGTTATGGAACGAGTAAAGAGACTTGCCGGTAACGAGATTGAACAAGGTATCGGGATACCGACGATCGAATCTCGGGCAAGTATCGTACCGATAGACAAAGGGAATTGTATACGGGATTGATTAAGTCCTTAATATCGTGGTTCATCCGACGAGATCATCGTGGAACATGTGGGAGCCAACATGGGTATCCAGATCCCGCAATTGGTTATTGACTGGAGAAAGTCTCGGTCATGTCTGCATGTCTCCCGAACCCGTAGGGTCTACACACTTAAGGTTCGGTGATGCTAGGGTTATAGAGATATTAGTATGCGGTAACCCGAAAGTTTTTCGGAGTCCCGGATGAGATCCCGGACATCACGAGGAGTTCCGGAATGGTCCGGAGGTAAAGAATTATATATAGGAAGTGCTATTTCGGCCATCGGGACAAGTTCCAGGGTCACCGGTATTGTACCGGGACCACCGGAAGGGTCCCGGGGGTCCACCGGGTGGGGCCACCTGCCCCGGGGGGCCACATGGGCTGTAGGGGGTGCACCTTGGCCTATATGGGCCAAGGGCACCAGCCCCAAGAGGCCCATGCGCCAAGAGAGGAGGGATAGGAAGAGTCCTAAAGGGGGAAGGCACCTCCGAGGTGCCTTGGGGAGGAGGGACTCCTCCCCTAGCCGCACCCTTCCTTGGAGGAAGGGCGAAGGCTGAGCCTCCCCCCTCTCCCTTGGCCCTATATATAGTGGGGAAAGGGAGGGCAACCATACCTAAGACCTGGCGCCTCCCTCTCCCTCCCGTGACACATCTCCCTCCTCCCGCAGCGCTTGGCGAAGCCCTGTTGGAATCCCGCTACTTCCACCACCACGCCGTCTGTTGTTGGATCTCCATAAACCTCTCCTTCCCCCTTGCTGGATCAAGAAGGAGGAGACGTCGCTGCTCCATACGTGTGTTGAACACGGAGGTACCGTCCGTTCAGCGCTAGGATCATCGGTGATTTGGATCACGACGAGTACGACTCCATCAACCCCGTTCTCTTGAACGCTTCCGCGGGCGATCTACAAGGGTATGTAGATCCACTCCTCCCTCGTTGCTAGATGACTCCATAGATAGATCTTGGTGACACGTAGGAAAATTTTGAATTTATGCTACGTTCCCCATCAGTGGCATCATGAGCTAGGTCTATGCGTAGTTTCTATGCACGAGTAGAACACAAAGTAGTTGTGGGCGTTGATTTTGTTCAATATACTTGCCGTTACTAGTCTTATCTTGATTCGGTGGCATTGTGGGATCAAGCGGCCCGGACCGACCTTACACGTACTCTTACGTGAGACTGGTTCCACCGACTGACATGCACTAGTTGCATTAGGTGGCTGGCGGGTATCTGTCTCTCCCACTTTAGTCGGATCGGATTCGATGAAAAGGGTCCTTATGAAGGGTAAATAGCAATTGGCATATCACATTGTGGTCTTTGCGTAGGTAAGAAACGTTCTTGCTAGAAACCCATAGCAGCCACGTAAAACATGCAAACAACAATTAGAGGACGTCTAACTTGTTTTTGCAGGGTATGCTATGTAATGTGATATGGCCAAAGGATGTGATGAATGATATATGTGATGTATGAGATTGATCATGTTCTTGTAATAGGAATCACGACTTGCATGTCGATGAGTATGACAACCGGCAGGAGCCATAGGAGTTGTCTTAATTTATTTATGACCTGCGTGTCAACATAAACGTCATGTAATTACTTTACTTTATTGCTAACCGTTAGCTGTTGTAGTAGAAGTAATAGATGACGTGACAACTTCAAGAAGACACGATGATAGAGATCATGATGATGGAGATCATGGTGTCATGCCGGTGACAAGATGATTATGGAGCCCCAAGATGGAGATCAAAGGAGCTATATGATATTGGCCATATCATGTCACTATTATTTGATTGCATGTGATGTTTATCATGTTTATACATCTTGTTTACTTAGAACGACGGTAGTAAATAAGATGATCCCTCACTAAAATTTCAAGAAAGTGTTCCCCCTAACTATGCACCGTTGCGACAGTTCGTTGTTTCAAATCACCACGTGATGATCGGGTGTTTGATTCCAACGTTCACATACAACGGGTGTAAGACAGATTTACACATGCAAACACTTAGGTTGACTTGACGAGCCTAGCATGTGTACAGACATGGCCTCGGAACACAGAAGACCGAAAGGTCGAGCATGAGTCGTATGGTAGATATGATCAACATGAAGATGTTCACCGATGTTGACTAGTCCGTCTCACGTGATGATCGGACACGGCCTAGTTGACTCGGATCATGTAATCACTTAGATGACTAGAGGGATGTCTATCTGAGTGGGAGTTCATAAGATGAACTTAATTATCCTGAACATAGTCAAAAGATCTTTGCAAATTATGTCATAGCTCGCGCTTCAGTTCTACTGTTTAGTTATGTTCCTAGAGAAAATTTAGTTGAAAGTTGATAGTAGCAATTATGCGGACTAGGATTGTCCTCATTGCTTCATAGAAAGCTTATGTCCTTAATGCACCGCTCAGTGTGCTGAACCTCGAACATCGTCTGTGGATGTTGCGAACATCTGACATACACGTTTTGATAACTACGTGATAGTTCAGTTAAACGGTTTAGAGTTGAGGCACCGAAGACGGTTTTTGAAACGTCGTGAAACATATGAGATGTTTCGAGGGCTGAAATTGGAATTTCAGGCTCGTGCCCACGTCAAGAGGTATAAGACCTCCGACGATTTTCTTAGCCTGCAAACTAAGGGAGAAAATCTCAATTGTTGAACTTGTGCTCAGATTGTCTGAGTACAACAATCACTTGAATCGAGTGGGAGTTGATCTTCCAGATGAAATAGTGATGGTTCTCCGAAGTCATTACCACCAAGCTGCTAGAGCTTCGTGATGAACTATGATATATCAGGGACATATATGATGATCCTTGAGATATTCGCGATGTTTGACACCGCGAAAGTAGAAATCAAGAAGGAGCATCAATTGTTGATGGTTGGTGAAACCACTAGTTTCAAGAAGGGCAAGGGAACAAAGGGATACTTCATGAAACGGCAAATCAGCTGCTGCTCTAGTGAAGAAACCCAAGGTTGAACCCAAACCCGAGACTAAGTGCTTCTGTAATAAGGGGAACAGCCACTGGAGCAGAATTACCCTAGATACTTGGTAGATGAGAAGGCTGGCAAGGTCGATAGAAGTATATTGGATATACATTGTGTTGATGTGCACTTTACTAGTACTCCTAGTAGCACCAGGGTATTAGATACCGGTTCGGTTGCTAAGTGTTAGTAACTCGAAATAAAAGCTACGGAATAAATGGAGACTAGCTAAAGGTGAGCTGACGATATGTGTTGGAAGTGTTTCCAATGTTGATATGATCAAGCATCGCATGCTCCCTCTACCATCGAGATTGGTGTTAAACCTAAATAATGGTTATTTGGTGTTTGCGTTGAGCATAGACATGATTGGATTATGCCTATCACGATACGGTTATTCATTTAAGGAGAATAATGGTTACTCTGTTTATTTGAATAATACCTTCAATGGTCTTGCACCTAAAATGAATGGTTTATTGAATCTCGATCGTAGTGATACACATGTTCATGCCAAAAGATATAAGATAGTAATGATAGCACCACCTACTTGTGGCACTGCCACGTAAGTCATATCGGTATAAAACGCATGAAGAAGCTCCATGTTGATGGATCTTTGGGCTCACTCGTTTTTGAAAAGTTTGAGACATGCGAACCATGTCTATTGGTGTATATGCATGAAGAAACTCCATGCAAATGGACCGTTTGAACTCACTTGATCTTGAATCACTTGAGACATGCAAATCATACCACATGGGAAAGATGACTGAAAGCCTCGTTTTCAGTAAAATGGAACTAGAAAGCAACTTCTTGGAAGAAATACATTTTGATGTGTGCAGTCCAATGAGTGCTGAGGCATGTAGTGGATATCGTTATGTTCTTACTTCACACATGATTTGAGTAGATGTTGAGTATATTTACTTGATAAATCACAAGTCTAAATTATTGAAAGGTTTGAAGTAATTTCAGGGTGAAGTTGAAAGATCGTCGTGACAAGAGGATAAAATATCTATGATATGATCATAGAGATGAATATCTGAATTACGAGTTTGGCACAGAATTAAGACATTGTGGAAATTGTTTCACAACTAATACAGCCTGGAACACCATAGTGTGATGGTGTGTCCGAACATCATAACTGCACCCTATTGGATATGATGCATACCATGATGTCTCTTATCGAATTGCCACGATAGTTTATGGGTTAGGCATTAGAGACAACCACATTCACTTTAAATAGGGCACCACGTAATTCCGATGATATGACACCGTATGAACTATGGTTTAGAGAAACCTAAGCTGCCATTTCTTAAAAGTTTGGGGCTGCGACACTTATGTGAAAAAGTTTCAGGCTGATAAGCTCGAACCCAAAGCGAATAAATGCATCTTCATAGGACACCCAAAACAGTTGGGTATACCTCCTGTCTCAGATTCAAAAGCAATAAGGGATTGTTTCTAGAATCGGGTCCTTTCTCGAGGAAAAGTTTCTCTCGAAAGAATTGAGTGGGAGGATGGTGGAGACTTGATGAGGTTATTGAACCGTCTCTTCAACTAGTGTGTGGCAGGGCACAGGAAGTTGTTCCTGTGGCACCTACACCAATTGAAGTGGAAGCTTATGATAGTGATCATGAAACTTCAGATCAAGTCACTCCCAAACCTCGTGGGATGACAAGGATGCGTACTACTTCAGAGTGGTACGTAATCCTGTCTTGGAAGTCATGTTGCTAGACAACAATGAACCTACGAGCCATGGAGAAGCGATGGTGGGCCTGGATTCCAAAATGGCTCGAGGCCATATAATCTGAGAGAGGATCCATGTATGAAAACAAAGTGTAGACTTTGGCAGAACGGCTCGATGGTCGTAAGGCTATTGAGTATAGATGGATTTTAAAAGGAAGACGGACAATGATGGTAAGTATCACCATTAAGAAAGCTCGACTTGTCGTTAAGATGTTTTCAACAAGTTCAAGGAGTTGACTACGATGAGACTTTCTCACTCGTAGCGATGCTAAGAGTCTGTTGGAATTATATTAGTGATTACTGCATTATTTATGAAATCTTGCAGATAGGATGTCGAAAAATTGTTTCCTCGACGATTTTCTTGAGGAAAGGTTGTATGTGATACAACCGGAAGGTTTTGTCAATCCTGAAAGATGCTAATAAATAGGCAAAGCTCCAGCAATCCTTCTGAGGACTGGAGTAAGAATCTCGGAGTTGGAATGTACGCTTTGATGAGATGATCAAAGATTTTGGGTGTATACAAAGTTTATGAGAAACTTGTATTTCCAAAGAAGTGAGTGGGAGCACTATAGAATTTCTGATGAATATATGTTGTTGACATATTGTTGATCAGAAATGACATAGAATTTCTAGAAAGCATATAGGGTTATTTGGAAAGTGTTTTTCAATGGAAAGCCTGGATTAAGCTCTTTGAACATTGAGCATCAAGATCTATAAGGATAGATCAAAATGCTTAATGGTACTTTCAAATGAGCACATTCCTTGACATGATCTTGAAGGTGTTCAAGATGGATCAGTCAAAGAAGGAGTTCTTGCCTGAGTTGTAAGGTATGAAGTTAAGACTTAAAGCTCGACCACGGCAGAATAGAGAGAAAGGATGAAGATCGTCCCCTATGCTTAAGACATAGGCTCTACAGTATGCTATGCTGTGTACCGCACCTGAAGTGTGCCTTGCCATGAGTCAGTCAAGGGGTACAAGAGTGATCCAAGAATGGATCACAGGACAACGGTCAAAGTTATCCTTAGTAACTAGTGGACTAAGGAATTTTTCTCGATTATGGAGGTGGTAAAAGAGTTCGTCGTAAAGGGTTACGCCGATGCAAACTTTGACACTAATCCAGATTATTCTGAGTAGTAAACTGGATTCGTATAGTAGAACAGTTATTTGGAATAGCTCCAAATA
Organism: Triticum aestivum; assembly: GCF_018294505.1. NCBI lineage: Eukaryota > Viridiplantae > Streptophyta > Magnoliopsida > Poales > Poaceae > Triticum > Triticum aestivum. The sequence continues at coordinate 591,961,125 of NC_057803.1, read as the reverse complement.
GAACGTGGTAGCTGCATCTAGGAGATGACATCGAGATTTGTAAAGCACACACGGATCTGAAAGGTTCAGACCCGTTGACTATAACCTCTCTCACAAGCATAACATGATCAAACCCAGAACTCATCGAGTGTTAATCACATGGTAAATGTGAACTAGATTATTGACTCTAGTAAACTCTTTGGGTGTTAGTCACATGGGGATGTGACCTTGAGTGTTAATCACATATCGATGTGAACTAGATTATTGACTCTAGTGCAAGTGGGAGACTGTTGGAAATATGCCCTAGAGGCAATAATAAATTGATTATTATTATATTTCCTTGTTCATGATAATCGTTTATTATCCATGCTAGAATTGTATTGATAGGAAACTCAGATACATGTGTGGATACATAGAAAACACCATGTCCCTAGTAAGCCTCTAGTTGACAAGCTCGTTGATCAATAGATGGTTACGATTTCCTGACCATGGACATTGGATGTCGTTGATAACGGGATCACATCATTAGGAGAATGATGTGATGGACAAGACCCAATCCTAAGCATAGCACTAGATCGTGTAGTTCGTATGCTAAAGCTTTTCTAATGTCAAGTATCATTTCCTTAGACCATGAGATTGTGCAACTCCCGGATACCGTAGGAGTGCTTTGGGTGTGCCAAACGTCACAACGTAACTGGGTGGCTATAAAGGTACACTAGGGTATCTCCGAAAGTGTCTGTTGGGTTGGCACGAATCGAGACTGGGATTTGTCACTCCGTGTGACGGAGAGGTATCTCTGGGCCCACTCGGTAGGACATCATCATACTGTGCACAATGTGACCAAGGAGTTGATCACGGGATGATGTGTTACGGAACAAGTAAAGAGACTTGCCAGTAACGAGATTGAACAAGGTATCGGGATACCGACGATCGAATCTCGGGCAAGTATCGTACCGATAGACAAAGGGAATTGTATATGGGATTGATTAAGTCCTTGACATCGTGGTTCATCCGATGAGATCATCGTGGAACATGTGGGAGCCAACATGGGTATCCAGATCCCGCTATTGGTTATTGACCGGAGAACGTCTCGGTCATGTCTGCATGTCTCCCGAACCCGTAGGGTCTACACACTTAAGGTTCGGTGATGCTAGGGTTATAGAGATATTAGTATGCGGTAACCCGAAAGTTGTTCGGAGTCCCGGATGAGATCCCGGACGTCACGAGGAGTTCCGGAATGGTCCGGAGGTAAAGAATTATATATAGGAAGTGCTATTTCGACCATCGGGACAAGTTTCGGGGTCACCGGTATTGTACCGAGACCACCGGAAGGGTCCCGGGGGGTCCACCGGGTGGGGCCACCTGCCCCGGGGGGGGGGCACATGGGCTGTACGGGGTGCGCCTTGGCCTATATGGGCCAAGGGCACCAGCCCCAAGAGGCCCATGCGCCAAGAGAAGAGGGATAGGAAGAGTCCTAAAGGGGGAAGGCACCTCCGAGGTGCCTTGGGGAGGAGGGACTCCTCCCCTGGCCGCACCCTTCCTTGGAGGAAGGGCCAAGGCTGCGCCTCCCCCCTCTCCCTTGGCCCTATATATAGTGGGGAAAGGGAGGGCAACCTTGGCCCTTCCTCCAAGGAAGGGTGCGGCCAGGGGAGGAGTCCCTCCTCCCCAAGGCACCTCGGAGGTGCCTTCCCCCTTTAGGACTCTTCCTATCCCTCTTCTCTTGGCGCATGTGCCCTTTTGGGGCTGGTGCCCTTGGCCCATATAGGCCAAGGCGCACCCCCTACAGCCCATGTGGCCCCCGGGGCAGGTGGCCCCACCCGGTGGACCCCAGGGACCCTTTCGGTGGTCCCGGTACAATACCGGTGACCCCGAAACTTGTTCCGGTACAATGGATTTCGACGGAGCCCTATTTAAAGTGAATGCGGCAGTCTCTAAAGCGTAGCCCCCAAAAGATAGCGGTAAATCGGTAAGAGACATCATAGATCGCACCATATCTAATAAAGTGCGATTACGACGTTCGGACACATCATTACGCTGAGGTGTTGCAGGCGGCGTGAGTTGTGAAACTATTCCACATTTTCTTAAGTGTGTGCCAAATTCGTGACTCAAGTATTCTCCTCCACGATCTGATCGTAGAAACTTGATCTTCCTGTCACGTTGATTCTCAACCTCACTCTGAAATTCCTTGAACTTTTCAAAGGTTTCAGACTTGTGTTTCATTAAGTAGATATACCCATATCTACTCAAGTCATCAGTGAGGGTGAGAACATAACGATAGCCACCGCGAGCCTCAACGCTCATTGGACCGCACACATCAGTATGTATGATTTCCAATAAGTTGGTTGCTCGCTCCATTGTTCCTGAGAACGGAGTCTTGGTCATTTTACCCATGAGGCATGGTTCGCACGTGTCAAATGATTCATAATCAAGAGACTCTAAAAGTCCATCAGCATGGAGCTTCTTCATGCGTTTGACACCTATGTGACCAAGGCGGCAGTGCCACAAATATGTGGGACTATCATTATCAACCTTACATCTTTTGGTACTCACACTATGAATATGTGTAGCGTTACGCTCGAGATTCATTAAGAATAAACCATTCACCATAGGAGCATGACCATAAAACATATCTCTCATATAAATAGAACAACCATTATTCTCGGATTTAAATGAGTAGCCATCTCGAATTAAACGAGATCCCGATACAATGTTCATGCTCAAAGCTGGCACTAAATAACAATTATTAAGGTTTAAAACTAATCCCGAAGGCAAATATAGAGGTAGCGTGCCGACGGCGATCACATTGACCTTGGAACCATTCCCGACGCGCATCGTCACCTCGTTCTTTGCCAGTCTCCGCTTATTCCGCAGCCCCTGCTTTGAGTTACAAATGTGAGCAACTGCACCGGTATCAAATACCCAGGAGCTACTACGGGTACTAGTAAGGTACACATCAATTACATGTATATCATATATACCTTTTGTTTTGCCGGCCTTCTTGTCTGCTAAGTATTTGGGGCAGTTCCGCTTCCAGTGACCACTTCCCTTGCAATAAAAGCACTCAGTCTCGGGCTTGGGTCCATTCTTTGGCTTCTTCCCAGCAGCTTGCTTGCCGGGCGCGGCAACTTCCTTGCCGTCCTTCTTGAAGTTCTTTTTACCCTTGCCCTTCTTGAACTTAGTGGTTTTATTGACCATCAACACTTGATGTTCCTTCTTCACTTCTACCTCTGCTGATTTCAGCATTGCAAATACCTCAGGAATGGTCTTTTCCATCCCCTGCATATTGAAGTTCATCACAAAGCTCTTGTAGCTTGGTGGAAGCGACTGGAGGATTCTGTCAATGACCGCATCATCCGGGAGATTAACTCCCAGCTGAGTCAAGCGGTTATGTAACCCAGACATAGTGAGTATGTGCTCACTGACAGAACTATTTTCCTCCATCTTACAGCTAAAGAATTTGTCGGAGACTTCATATCTCTCGACCCGGGCATGAGCTTGAAAAACCATTTTCAGCTCTTCGAACATCTCATATGCTCCATGTCTCTCAAAACGCTTTTGGAGCCCCGGCTCTAAACTGTAAAGCATGCCGCACTGAACGAGGGAGTAGTCATCAGCACGTGTCTGCCAAGCGTTCATAACGTCTTGGTTCTGTGGGACAGGCGGGTCACCTAGCGGTGCTTGTAGGACATAATCTTTCTTGGCAGCTATGAGGATGATCCTCAGGTTCCGGACCCAGTCCGTATAGTTGCTGCCATCGTCTTTCAGCTTGGTTTTCTCTAGGAACGCGTTGAAGTTGAGGACTACGTTGGCCATTTGATCTACAAGACATATTGTAAATATTTTAGACTAAGTTCATGATAATTAAGTTCATCTAATCAAATTATTCAATGAACTCCCACTTAGATAGACATCCCTCTTCTAGTCATCTAAGTATAACATGATCCGAGTCAACTAGGCCGTGTCCGATCATCACGTGAGACGGACTAGTCAACGTCGGTGAACATCTTCATGTTGATCGTATCTTCTATACGACTCATGCTCGACCTTTCGGTCTTCTGTGTTCCGAGGCCATGTCTGTACATGCTAGGCTCGTCAAGTCAACCTAAGTGTTTGCATGTGTAAATCTGTCTTACACCCGTTGTATGTGAACGTTTGGATCAAACACCCGATCATCACGTGGTGCATTGAAACAATGAACTGTCGCAACGGTGCACAGTTAGGGGGAACACTTCTTGAAATTATTATGAGGGATCATCTTATTTACTACCGTCGTTCTAAGTAAACAAGATGCAAAACATGATAAACATCACATGCAATCAAATAATAAATGTGACATGATATGGCCAATATCACATAGCTCCTTTGATCTCCATCTTGGGGCTCCATGATCATCTTGTCACCGGCTTGACACCATGATCTCCATCATGATCTCCATCATCGTGTCTCCATGAAGTTGCTCGCCAACTATTACTTCTACTACTATGGCTAACGCGTTTAGCAATAAAGTAAAGTAATTTACATGGCGTTTCTCAATGACACGCAGGTCATACAAAAATAAAGACAACTCCTATGGCTCCTGCCGGTTGTCATACTCATCGACATGCAAGTCGTGATTCCTATTACAATAGCATGAACAACTCATACATCATATATAGATCATTCATCATTCATCACAACTTTGGCCATATCATATCACAAAGCACTTGCTGCAAAAACAAGTTAGACGTCTTCTAATTGTTGTTGCAAGTTTTACGTGGCTGAATTAGGGTTCTAGCAAGAACGTTTTCTTACCTACGTGAAAGCCACAACGTGATTTGTCAACTTCTATTTACCCTTCATAAGGACCCTTTTCATCGAATCCGCTCCAACTAAAGTAGGAGAGACAGACACCCGCCAGCCACCTTATGCAACTAGTGCATGTTAGTCGGTGGAACCGGTCTCACGTAAGCATACGTGTAAGGTTGGTCCGGGCCGCTTCATCCCACAATACCGTTGAAGCAAGATAAGACTAGTAGCGGCAAGAAAGTTGACAACATCTACGCCCACAACAAATTGTGTTCTACTCGCGCAAGAAGAACTACGCATAGACCTAGCTCTGATACCACTGTTGGGGAACGTTGCAGAAAACAAAAATTTTCCTACGGCTTCACCAAGATCCATCTATGAGTTCATCTAGCAACGAGTGATCGGATGCATCTACATACCTTTGCAGATCGCGAGCGGAAGCGTTCAAAGAACGGGGATGAGGTAGTCGAACACGACGTGATCCAAATCACCGGAGATCCTAGCACCGAACGGACGGTACCTCCGCGTTCAACACACGTACGGTCAGCGTAACGTGTCCTTCTTCTTGATCCAGCAAGGGGAAAGGAGAAGTTGATGAAGATCCAACAGCACGATGGCGTGGTGGTGGATGCAGTGCGTCACAGTAGCAGGGCTTCGCCTATACTACGAGAGAGAGATGTAACAGGGGAGAGGGAGGCGCCAAAAGGCTGAGGTGTGATGTCCTCCATCTCTCCCACTATATATAAGGGTGTCTAGGGGGGAGCCGGCCCTAGGAGATCCAATCTCCTAGGGGGGTGGCGGCCAAGGGGTGGGGGGCTTGCCCCCCAAGCAAGGGGGCGCCCCCCTTTAGGGTTTCCCCCAAACCCTAGGCGCATGGGACCTTTTGGGGCTGGTGCCCTTGGCCCATATAGGCCAAGGCGCACCCCCTACAGCCCATGTGGCCCCCGGGGCAGGTGGCCCCACCCGGTGGACCCCCGGGACCCTTCCGGTGGTCCCGGTACAATACCGGTGACCCCGAAACTTGTCCTGATGGCCGAAATAGCACTTCCTATATATAATTCTTTACCTTCGGACCATTCCGGAACTCCTCGTGACGTCTGGGATATCATCCGGGACTCCGAACAACATTAGGGTTACTGCATATACATATCTTCACAACCCTAGCTTCACCGAACCTTAAGTGTGTAGACCCTACGGGTTCGGGAGACAGGCAGACATGACCGAGACGACTCTCCGGTCAATAACCAACAGCGGGATCTGGATACCCATGTTGGCTCCCACATGCTCCATGATGATCTCATCGGATGAACCACGATGTCGAGGATTCAAGCAACCCCGTATGCAATTCCCCTTGTCAATCGATATGTTACTTGCCCGAGATTCGATCGTCGGTATCCTAATACCTCGTTCAATCTCATTACCGGCAAGTCACTTTACTCATACCGTAATGCATGCTCCCGTGACCAGACACTTGGTTACTTTGAGCTCATTGTGATGATGCATTACTGAGTGGGCCCAGTGATACCTCTCCATCATACGGAGTGACAAATCCCAGTATTGATCCGTGTCAACCCAACAGATACTTTCGGAGATACCCATAGTCTACCTTTATAGTCACCCAGTTACGTTGTGACGTTTGGTATACCCAAAGCACTCCTACGGTATCCGGGAGTTACACGATCTCATGGTCTAAGGAAAAGATACTTGACGTTGGAAAAACTCTAGCAAACGAACTTTCGATCTTTATGCTATGTTTAGGATTGGATCTTGTCCATCACATCATTCTCCTAATGATGTGATCTCGTTATCAATGACATCCAATGTCCATAGTCAGGAAACCATTACTATCTGTTGATCAACGAGCTAGTCAACTAGAGGCTTACTAGGGACATGTTGGTGTCTGTTATTCACACATGTATTACGATTTCCGGATAACACAATTATAGCATGAATAAAGACAATTATCATGAACAAGGAAATATAATAATAATGCTTTTATTATTGCCTCTAGGGCATATTTCCAACAATAATGTGTGTAGCAGGGAAGATATCGCCATCTCTTGGTTGTTATGTTGACAATGAAAGTATACCGTTCAAAATATTATTCACCTCTATTTCAAAACTGAGCTAGCTCCGGCACCTCTACAAATCCCTGTTTCCCTCTGAGAAGGGCCTATCTATTTACTTTCATGTTGAGTCATCATCCTCTTATTAAAAAGCACCAGTTGGAGAGCACCGCTGTCATTTGCATTCATTATTGTTAGTTTACATTGAGTATGACTTGACTGGATCTCTTTTACCATGAATTACAATGTCTAGTCAGTCCTTGATCTTTAAAGGTGCTCTGCATTTATGTTTTGCGGTCTCAGAAAGGGCTAGCGAGATACCATGTTGTTATATCATATTATGATTGTTTTGAGAAAGTGTTGTCATCCGAGATTTATTATTATTGCTCGCTAGTTGATTATGCCATTGATATGAGTAAACATGAGACCTATGTGTTGTTGTGAATATGGTTAGTTCATAATCTTTGCTGAAAACTTGAATGCTGGCTTTACATATTTACAACAACAAGAGCAAACAGAGTTTGTAAAAGTTTTTCTTTATCACTTTCAGTTTATCAACTGAATTGTTTGAGGACAAGCAAAGGTTTAAGCTTGGGGAAGTTGATACGTCTCTGTCGTATCTACTTTTCCAAACACTTTTGCCCTTGTTTTGGACTCTAACTTGCATGATTTGAATGGAACTAACCCGGACTGACGCTATTTTCAGCAGAATTACCATGGTGTTATTTATGTGCAGAAACAAAAGTTCTCGGAATGACCTGAAACTTCACGGAACGTCTTTTTTGAAATAATAAAAAATCCTTACATAAGATGAAGACCAGGGGGCCCACACCCTAGCCACGAGGGTGGGGGGCGCGCCCCCTACCTCGTGGGCCCCCTGGAGCTCCTCCGACCTCGACTCCAACTCTATATATTTGCTTTCGGGGGAAAATAAAGGAGAAGGATCCATCGTGTTTTACGATACGGAGCCGCTGCCAAGCCCTAAAACCTCTCGGGAGGGCTGATCTGGAGTCCGTTCGGGGCTCCGGAGAGGGGAATCTGTCGCCATCGTCATCATCAACCATCCTCCATCACCAATTTCATGATGCTCACCACCGTGCATAGGAATTCCATCGTAGGCTTGCTGGACGGTGATGGGTTGGATCAGATTTATCATGTAATCGAGTTAGTTTTGTTAGGGTTTGATCCCTTGTATCCACTATGTTTTGAGATTGATATTGCTATGTCTTTGCTATGCTTAATGCTTGTCACTAGGGCCCGGGTGCCATGATTTCAGATCTGAACCTATTATGTTTTCATCAATATATGAGAGTTCTTGATCCTATCTTGCAAGTCTATAGTCACCTATTATGTGTTATGATCCGTTAACCCCGAAGTGACAATAATCGGGATACTTACCGGTGATGACCGTAGTTTGAGGAGTTCATGTATTCACTATGTGTTAATGCTTTGGTCCGGTACTCTATTAAAAGGAGCCCTTAATATCCCTTAGTTTCCGTTAGGACCCCGCTGCCACGGGAAGGTAGGACAAAAGATGTCATGCAAGTTCTTTTCCATAAGCACGTATGACTATATTCGGAATACATGCCTACATTACAGTGATGAATTGGAGCTAGTTCTGTGTCACCCTAGGTTATGACTGTTACATGATGAACCGCATCCGGCATAATTCTCCATCACTGATTCATTGCCTACGAGCTTTCCATATATTGTTCTTCGCTTTTTTACTTTTCCGTTGCTATTGCTATCATCACTACAAAATACCAAAAACACTACTTTTGCTACTATTATCTTTTGCTACCATTACCACTACTATCATATTACTTTGCTACTAAATACTTTGCTGCAGATATTAAGTTTCCAGGTGTGGTTGAATTGATAGCTCAGCTGCTAATACTTGAGAATATTCTTTGGCTCCCCTCATGTCGAATCAATAAATTTGGGTTGAATACTCTACCCTCGAAAACTGTTGCGATCCCCTATACTTGTGGGTTATCAGTGAGCCTCAAGCTAGACGTCCTTTTCACGTTTTTACTCTTCTTTCTGCTCCGCTTCTTCTTCCTCTCGCCTCCTGCTGATTCCATCTCGTCTCCCGCGCTACGAGTTCGCCAGCGTTAAGGGCGTGCCCCCTTGCTGCTTGCACAAGCACCTCCTCCCCCTCCGCTGCAAGCATCTCCTCTCCCCCATGAAACCTAAAAGCTACCCCTCCATGGTGCTGCAACCGACACCATCGACGACCTTTGGGACTGCCATCTCCCTCCCCAGGTGGATGTGCTAATTTGGCACTCCGTCCTCCTCATCATACTGTGGAATATTTGGGATTCCACGAACGCTATGACTTTCAAGCAACAGAGTCACCACAACATCTTCACCCTCAAGCGAATCATCGACGACCTCATACTCTGGACGCACCGGATCAAGAAGCCAGAGCATAAACAGGCCGCCTCCTCATGGTGCTCCTATCTCTCATCACGTCTACACATGCTTATGTAATTCACCTTTGTAATCAGACAAACGTTCGGTTACAAAATTGAGAAATGTATTCAGGTGGGGAGCTCCCCCCGGTGATTTTTCAAAAAAAAGAAGAAGACGACCAAAATATGCGGTTAGCCATTGCTCAAAACATTAAAGCTGCATAGGGTGATCGAGCAAGTTACAACCAGTGTCACCAAAAGCTTCAATTGATGGAACCAATCTTGGGGGGTGTTGGCACTATGCAAATACGAAATCTTCAACCGGCGATGATAAAGGCTTCAACCGGCGACGAGAAAAGCTTCAACCGGCGACGAAATAAGTTCCAACAATAGACAATGCAAATTATGGGTGACGAAGAAAGCTGCAACTGTTGGTGACAAAAGCTACATACGGCAATGGAAAAAGCTTCAACCATTCATGTCACAGCTTTGACCTGCGACGGCAGATGCCATTTTTGTTGCATCCATCGTCTTTTTTTGCTATGACCCGCGTTGACATATGCTGCAACCATTCATGATGATGATCCCAACCTGTGACGGCGGCGACAACATTTTGCTGCATCCATCGTCGTTTTTCGCCATGACTGGCGTCGATGATTGCTTCGACGGGGGCTCGTCATGGGAGGTGGAGCTGCAAGGATTTTGGGAGGTGGAGCTGTGAGGCTATTGGACAAGTTCTTCCAATGACAGCGATGGACAGATAAGATACATCGACGGCCTCCACGTTTTTTGCGGCGACGACCTTGGGTGTGGGCGTGGCGAGTAGCGGTGCTCCAAGCGGCCGGCGACGGGGTCGTGTGCCGTCGTTTGCTACGAAAGGTGAGCCCCAAGGTGCTACAAGCTGGAGGACACGAGGTGATTTTCAGGCGTCTTCTGTCATGCGCGTGGGAAGGAAGCTTCACTCGCGGGAATCGTTTTCAGATTGGAGGAAGAAGATAAGGCCTAAGCGGTTCAGATGGTGCCAATCCGACGGGTGCTAGGCGACCGGCCGAAATGTTGGGCCGGCGCACCGGCGCCCAATACTGCCCCTGTTTGTTTGAGCTTTTGCTTATGCTTTTGTACCTTTTTCACTTTGACCAAAAAAACCATAAAAGCTCCTAAATAGGTGCTTTTATAGCTCTTATGGCTTTTGAAGCTAAATATTGTTATATTGATTCATCAAAAGCCAAAAAAGCTCTAAAAGCATCTACTTAGAGCTTTTATGGCTTTTTAGCCAAAGTGGAAAAGCTGCAAAAATAGAAGCAAAAGTCTAAACAAACAGGGCCTAAATAATTTTGGTTAGATATATAGTCCTGCCAAAATTCTCAGAACTGTTTTTAAGGCATTTTGGATTCATTCAATGCAATTTCAGGGTCCTTGCCCTTTATTTAATATTTTCCGAGGCTTCTGAAAATTCCGTCGACTCAATTTTCTTTGAATTTAACATGATGCATGGATAAAGATACAACTATTTGCAAAGAATTTATAGGGATGTGACAGCAAGTTGACACGAGGTGGCGGCTTTACTTGTTAAAACATGACAACTTTGTCGTAGTTTGTTTTTTGGCAGAAATATTGTCATGTTTATCAATCTCGCGTGAACTAAAATTGTCATAAAAAACGATCGGATGGTCATGCTTAAAATATGAACGTTCGAGATTTATCATTTTCGTATTTTTTAAATAATCATGATGAGTTGTCTACATTTTGTTCTACTTTTTTTTACATTTTGTTTTACAATAAATATGAATTTATGCTCCATAATACTCCCTCCTCCGTCCTACTCGCTCCATTCCAAAGTACTTGTCTTAGATTTGTCTAGATACGGAAATATCTAGCACTAAAATGAGTCTAGATACATCCGTATCTAAACAAGTCCAAGACAAATAATTCGGAACGGAGAGAGTATAATGTAAGATGTTTTTTGATAGTGTACTAGTGCCAAAAAAACGTCTTACATGATGAGGGAGAAAAAAAAAGCCATTACTGTATCCGTGTGGACACGGTTGTGCTCGCACAGAGGCCCAAGCCGGCCGTGCGGCCTCCGCACTCGCCATGGCGAGAGCGTGCGTGCCAGACCGCCGCCGCCACCACCCTCGTGGAGGAGCGCTCGTTGCAACGGCCTTCGCCGCAGCCGCCACATGCTGCTGTCGCTGGATGAGCATCACCGCCGCCGCATCGCGCCTCTCGGCAGCAGCCAGCAGGTTACTGTTTACAAGGTTTGTGTTTTGTGCAAATAACTCTGCAGCCATACCTACAGTTTATAGTTTCAGAGAAGTGCACAGAACAATTTTATTGCTCCCTCCGATCCATATTAATTGTCTCTGGTTTAGTACAAAGTTAACGATTAATATGGAAACCAGAGACAATTAATATGGATCGGAGGGGTACCAGATTACATTCTCGAATTATTTTCCTACTAGATTATAAGCGGACGAGAAGCCCTACCTGAATATATTTCTCATACCTGCAAAGCAGCAGAAAAATCCCACTGCATAGGGGGGGGGGGGGTACAAGTGGTAAGGTTTCAGATTACAGGGGAATCAGAGGTTCTAGGTAGGGGATCCAGGCCAGCATGCCTCCCTGTTCGTGAGCTTCAGTCTACTGTCCTGGTACAATTGACTATGAAAGTAGCCTTAAAGACGATCAGAATATTCTATCACAACAACCCCCTAACTAGATCATCTTTATTAAAAGAAAACCACTTGGGGTCCTTTATTTTTTGCATGAAAAATACCACTTTGAATGATCTCATCAGTTAACTATACTCTGATTTGCATCAAATGATCTATTGAAGTTGTGGGGGCATAACCAGCTCATCTGCCCACACCAAAAAACTTATTTAATTTTGTCTCAAATTCTTCTCTTGGTTTGAAGTTGGCTGCTAAGTACAGAGAATAGGCGGAAGTAAAACCATATATACAATGATAAAAATTGAAGTTTCAGTTTATTATCTATCATTCTGATGGATAATGCTGTGCGCCATCCACAGATACTGCATAGAAGCCATCTTTGTTGTGATATGATAGGAAAGTCAATAAGCTTCTGTCCAGTGTCCACCATTTTGTGTCAAGAAGTTGTCTTCTCTCTATGCCTCATGGAGTAGTGCACAAATTGCGCCAGATTCAGTAAGCTAAGAGCAGCCATCATCCAGAAGAAATAGTCCAAGTGCCCTTTATTCAGATTATCCGGGATCCATCCAGGCGCACCACCGTGCTTCGTGGCCACCGCAACGACACTAAATACGAGTGCGTTGAAGTAAGCCGCGGACGCAACTGCAAGCTGCGAGAATGCTGCACAAAGGCTCTTCATGGTGTAAGGGGCCTCATCGTAGAAGAACTCCACCATTCCGATTCCTGCGAAAACCCCAGCTGTACCTTGCATTACATATGCAGGAACTTGCCACAGAATGCTCACTGGCACAGGCACATTCTGGTCTGCCAGGCCACTGGCTTGCGCGATGGCCAGCCTTTTCATCTCAAGCATTGCTGAGTACACCATGGTCAGCATGGACAGTGCAAAGCCAATTCCAAGGCGCTGCGTCTGCGAGAAGCCCTTCGCCTTGCCGGTATAACGCCGCACGAGTGGCACTAGCACGGATTCGTAGATGAAAACCCCAATTAGGACGCTGAACACGGTGACAATAGAGAGGGAGGCAGGTGGGATTGCGAACTGGCCGACGTGGTTGTCCATGACCATCCCCTGCTCGATAAATGTCGATGCGCTCTGCCCAGCGACTGAGTAGAAGATCACGAACGACGCCCAGACGGGTAACATCCGTAGCAGTATCTTCAGCTCCTCAACTTGGGTCACTGTGCAGAGACTCCATGAACACATCGGCAACGCCGTGCATGTCTTGTCTAACGGGGGCAGCACCGCGGCAGCCTTGTCTAGAAACCTGAAGAATGCAATCACATAATTATAACTTATATATAAGAGGTAAGGTCTCGCACTTTAAGTTTACTCATAGATGCAGTTTCTAGATATCGTTTTGTAGCAAATTTTCTGACGAAAATGCCTTTTGGAGCTCGGCCTCCATGGAGGCCGGTTTTTGAAAAACACAAAATTCATGAAAATTCATATTTTTACAATTCAAAAAAATCTGAAAAAAATTACAGATATACATGGAGGCATAACACACATGTGTGTAAATTTTTAGGACGAAATACGTTGAAATGAAGGCTGTGCAAAAAAGACAAATCTGAGGCTTTTTAACACATGTTACTATTCATCCTCAAAGTTCAGAAATTTGTCTTTTTTGTGTAGGTCGCATTTCGAAGTATTTCATCTTGAATTTTTACATGCACATACATTTCATCCGTGTATAGTTGCATATTTATTTTCAGAATTTTTTGAAGTCAAAAAGTTTGAATTTTGAATTTTTCAAAAATAAAGGGCTCCATGGTGCTCGGTCACCAAAACGCCCTACTCATTTTCTGATATCTTTTGTGCTTGCAAAAAAGATGTCACACCTCACAATTGCACAAAAAGATGTCATAGCTCAATGAAATAACTTGTTTCTAAATGTCAAATTTAGACTATGGATTGATTTTAGTAATGCAATAATTGAAGTACCTGAATTGATTCGTATGCTGAATATTGTGACTTGATTCAGGTGCTGATGACGAACTGGTCGGCTCGTACAAGGACGATATATCATCTGGCAATTGCACATGCCACTTCCTGACGGCCGCAACAAGCACCTGACAGATGCTCGTGAATGGGCTTGCTCTCAGTTTCCTGAACCTGTACACTCTGGAGCCACCAACAAACACTGCTAGGCCCAAGGCCATGAGCACCGTTGGGATCGCGAAACTGAGCCCCCACCAACCATTGTCCTGCAGCCAAACAAGCAGTGTGCTCGACAGAAGGGAGCCGAGATTGAGCAGGAAGTAGTACCACTTGAAGAAGGAGCCCTTCTTCTCCAGCTCTGTTAGGTCCCTGCTGTCGAACTGGTCGGCGCCGAAGGCCGACGCGCAGGATTTGATGCCAGCGCTCCCAAGCCCGGCAAGATAAAGTCCTAGGTACACCACCACAGCATGATGAACATCACCATGGTAGTAGGATGTCGGGACTGATGCTGAGACCGTGAGCACGAGCATCCCCTGTCAAATTTGCAGTGTTGAGAGTCGCAATTATCATTATAGAGATCTGGTGGGTTAGCCGTGCTGTGCTAGCCGTACTTACAATGGTGTAGACCGGAAGGGAAACAACCATCGTCCAGTATCTTCCCAGATATGTGTCAGCCAAGAAGGCCCCAATAAGTGGCGCGAGGAAGCATGCGCCAACCCAGGCAGAGACATCCCGCGCGGCGGCGACCTTGCTTTCGTGGAGCACCGTGGTGAGGTAGGTCACCAAGTTGGACGCGATTGCAAAGAAGGCGACGCATTCGCAAAACTCGACGCCTGAGATGCGTTGAGGGGGTCAGCAGCAAAAAGAGAAGAAGAGAAAAAACAGGAGCAGTTTGCATGAGTGAATCGCTCTTGTCTGGTACCTAAAATCATGTAGCACGCCCTCCAATTGCCTGTGTTGTGCTTCAGAGCAGGCTGATTGTTGATGTCAACAGATCCATCGCTGGTGTATTCTGAACCTACATCCTACATCACAGTACCAGGACATCCATTTTGGAAAATTGAAACTGTAAATCTCTCGCGGAGGACTGACAAGGAGTAAGAGAAGAAGAGAAGTGGAGTGTAAGACAGTATACCTGATTAAGCAGCGGTTGCAGATGTAGCAGGGGCCTCTCCTCGGCTGCTGCTGCTTCCATGTCTGCTTACAAGATGGAGCAGAAGGAGGGTCGAGGAAAGGAGCTCGGCATCGCCTAAAAGTTACCTGCATGTGCTCTTGTCTACTTTTGGTCTGAAGACTGGTAGGTTGCTTCCAAATCAGTGGTAGGGTCACTAAGATATATGGTAAAAAGGTGGCAAGTTCATTCCAAATCAAGGGATCGCGTGTGTTGTGACTGCATTTTCTTTTCTGGTGAGTGAACTATGATTGAAGGGTCGATTTTAGCTACAGACCACAGTGGTGTCTCCATTCGCCTACATCAGGACCCACGCCCATGACATA